>NW_028259132.1:0-5364 GCF_024713525.1 Acromyrmex echinatior | reverse complement strand
TCGCTTTTGTTTTTTTCTGTTCTGTTTCTTTTTAACTAAGGGGTCTTCAAATCTCGTCTTTTTTTTTTATTAATGTTCTTCTTCCATCTTTTTTTTTTTGTAGGGGGAGGTTTTTTCGGTTTTTAGGGGAATACACACTGCGATACAAATTACCCCCAATTACCCGATTCCGAAGAGACAAAGAATTTTATGTCCAAAAAATATCTGAAATTCAAGAAATTTCAAAAGGACAGAAGATGCCTTTTAAACAAACCAAAAAAGTTTTTGTTACGTAAAAAAATAAAGTGGAAATTGAAAGAAGGGGAAAATTAAAAAACGGTCTAAATAGGGACGGGAGCGGATTAAATTTCGCAAGCCTTAGTCCTTTTCACTAAAGGAAAAGCCTCGACTTTAAAGATTCGCGGGATGGTTTCGTTATCTTGCATCAAAAATTAAAAAACGATACTGAAAGCCCTGCATTTTTTTTACAAGGGTTTTGTGCAAAAGCATCTTATCAAAAACCCCTGGTCCCAAGGGCATTAAAAAGAAAAAATAAAAGGTAGAAAGAAAAACCCCGAAACAGCGCGAAACCTCGCTTTGGGAAGGACAACATACTCGTACTGAAATTCCCAAAAATAAGAAATATTGTGAAGTGGATGAAATTCGAACGCAGGAGATCGCTTTAAAGCGTCAATATCTGATATTAACAAGCCTTTTTGGAAACAAAAAACCGTCTCCTCAAAAAACCCCCAAGAACTAAAAGAAACTAAGCCGGTTTTACCTTAAATTTTTTCTTAACATCTTTTTGGTTGATGACCCTCTTTTAGCAAGGTCGCAAAAAACAGACAGAATTTTTACAAACCTGGGACCAACCAAAATTTTTTTATTTGAATGGGAGAAGCACCAGAAATGAACACAAGTTACGACTCCATCAATTAAGAAGACCCGAACTCCATTATATTACCGAAGAAACAGAAGTTGTGAATTCTTCGAACTCGTCTACGACAGTCTTTTGCCCCCGGTGGCATCGTCGAAATTTTTCACACGCGTTTCCCCCGCGTAAAAATCAAACCTCAAAGGACTTTCTTTTGGGTGAGTATCATTGAAAAGCAAAAAAACTTTTTAACAGGTCGGCCCGGGAACTCGCTACCGGACAATTTTCACGATAAATCTTTTTTTTTTATATTTTTTTTAGGAACGTAAAGTGGAAATGGAAGGATTTTTTCATAAACCTTTTTGGGTTTTTTAAATTTAATTTTTGTTTTTCTTTTAATTTTAGCAATATTTTTAGCCAGAGGGATTGACCAGAGGGTCGGGGAAAAGTTTGGGTTGGATTTTAATCAAGCAGGGTCCTTTCCTCGTCTAACTTTTGGGAAGGAAAAGAAACCCATGATCCCAATGGTTTTATTTAGGTGGTTTTTCCCCGCGATTTGGAAACTAGGAGGAAAACTGGGGAAAAAATCTCTCACGGGGTAGGAGTACTGCAACATATCTAAAACCCCAAAAATTTATCGGTCAATTCAATTTTTGTATGTTATTCCGCATGTCCTCCGAAGAAGGGCCCAAGGCCCCCCCCGAATCCAAAATGCAGACCCCGGGGTCAAATATTGAATTGTGGGGTAGATCCTCCACAACGGTGAGGAGGCCTGGGGGGGTTCCCCGTCAAAAAGGATTCGGCCCCCCTTTCAACGGAGGATGCGGGTTATTCGCCTTGGCCCCTTCCCAAGGCCCCAAACCGGCCCACGCATGTCCGCCATTTCCAAAAATTGACATGCTCGTTCCCCGTCAACGCGGCCTTCGTGGACTACTTGTGGCCTGGGAAGGGTCGGACAACCCCAGGTTCCCTTTTGGGGGGCGAGGTCGAGCACCCCCCCGTCGGTGACCCCCGTGACGGGCCCCCCGTCTCGATGTTCGCCAGAGCCATGGATCGGTTCCCCCCCCTTTCGGGGGCTCCACGGGGGAATTGGAAAGGGCCAAACTTACCGCCGGGATGCCAGGCCGGCGGAAAAAAGGGGATACTTCTAGGGGTGTATTCTCTAATGAGGGGTTTTAAAACCCCCAAACAGCCCCCGGCCACCCGAGCCCGCAGTGCCCACGCCCCCGTCATGATAAGAGGGGATCCCACGCGGAGGGGCCTCCTCTATCAAGGGGAAAATTGGCCCCGACTCGAGCTTCCAGCACTGTTTCCGTTTGGGAAGAGCACGAGTTTTACGATGTCTTGCCCTGACCATACGCCCCCCCTTTTTGGGACGGGCCACGGGGGTTGGGGAACCGCCGACCTTTCCCCAAAACGATGCGAAAGATGCGCCCGTATTCCGTCGAAGCCCACTTCTTTACATCCCCGTTCTGCCACGAGTGCTCGGAAGCGCGTTATGACCCCGCCCGGTAAAAACCTTCCCTGGCACCCGTCCCGCCCTCGACTTCTACGGGGATCCAAGCCGCAAGGGTACGGAGATAAGATCCCCCAAAAAAAAAACCCCCTTTTCTCTCACAGATGACTTTTTACCGTTGTGTCAAACCGACATTTTTTGCCCCTGGGGTAGTGTAGGGTTCGCCCCCCCAAAGGTCAGAGTGACCATCAGGTTTCTAAACCCATTAGCCCCGGGCAAGCAGCTAACCCGAGAACGCGCCGCTAATATTTAAAGAACACTACCCATTACCCACGAACCTGACTGTGACCTCTTCGGCGACCCCAAACCGCTAGGCACCTAAAGCTGGGGGGTTACACTAAGCTCATATACAACACCAAGACCTTTGTATCAATTTATTTTTTGATCCTGACCACAATTTCGCAAATCTGAAAATTGTTTTTTCCTTAAATGAGGAATGAAAAAACTCTTCAACCCACCCTCTGGGGATATATTGCTTTGAAAACACTTTATAAACCCCGTTTCCCCGGACCTCAAGATCCCCATGGAACCATGCACTCGGTGTCGGAAAACCGGTTCGTGTCCCCAAACCCGCGAGAGGGGCTTTTTCTAAGGCCACTTTCCCAAGGGCGTCACCCGTAAGTTTCCCAAAGTAACAGGGGAAAAGTAAGCCCCATTAAAGGGATTCCCGTCCAACGGGCCCGAGGAAAAATGAAAAATCCCCACCCCAAATCTTGAAAAAAAATTAACAAGATACCGCAGAGTACGTGCTCGGATTCGTGACTTTGTTTCAAGCGAAGATCTTCCATTTTAAAAAACGAGCAAGTTCTGGGGGGGAACGAAAAATGGACTTTTTTATTTACAAGAAAAGAAAGTTCGTTGAACTTAGCATAATTTGGGGATCTAAAGGTTCAAGGTTTACAACTCGATTGATCCTTTATTAAGTTCACTTTTCGTTTACATTTTACCTGCGCGTACGCGCCCCCTCTAGGGTTATTTGACATGATGGGGGGCCCCAAGGGTAGAGACTTTTCCCCCCCCCCAAAAATCTCTGCCGGAGCAAAGGCGGGTAAGGGCCCAGCCCAAAGGGGCTTTTCCGACACTACTAGCTCAGGAGCTTCGAGGGTTTGAGAAAACCCTAAAACCCGGATTGGTGATTTTTGGTGTTTCGATATATTGGTCAAACTATGGGGAAGAAAGTGCATCAACATGTTCCCTAGGCTATACTCCCAAAAAAAAACGCCAACGAAAAAAGTTGATCACTTTGGAAAAACGTCTTTGTCGGAAAAAACTTCCAAAAACTGGTTTAAACAAAAAACAGACAAAAAATTAAATACTACAAATTCCCCCTTTTAGGGGAACACTTAATTTTTCCCCCCAAAATCCAGAAATTTTTAGTAAGTGAAGTCAAGACCCAGGGGAGACTAAATCCTTTTCCCCTTTTCCCATCAATCTGCGTGGAAAAGAAAAAAAAAAATATTTCGCCGACTCTTAAGGGTCGTCTTATTGTCGACGCTTAAAAGTATTATCACGTCGATTCCCATTTCCCAAAGCACAGTTTTTTGAGTACATTAAACCGGGGTAGATTCCAATACGGATCTCACTCTCCAGTTTTCGCAGGGGCCAAATTCGCCCCTTTTCTAAAAAGGTTGCTACAATGAACCAAAAAGTTTGAAACAATCGAAATTTTTAAACCGATCCTCTCAAATCTTAAACCCAAAGTAACCCCCAACGTTTTCAAAAAAATCGATCTTTTCGGAATTGTCACTTATTTTATTGGCGGGGTCGCCCCACCCCAATCGAGAAAAAAACAAAATTCCCGCCCCTCGTTAATAAAAAGGTTCGTCGCATCGACATTTGCCCAAAGACCTTTCCCTGCCCCCTTTCTTCCTAAACCCCAATTAAATTTTTGGTAAATCTTTCAAAACTAGGGGGAGGGTTTCATATGTAAACAACGTTCTTTCCCGTTAAGACCTACAAATCAAGTTTGAAAAATCGAATTTTTTGGGGTTGCGCCCCTACTGTGCTAAAACTTTTTTCTTCGCGTATTTTGCAATTTTCCCCAAGGGCAAAAAAACTTAGAGGGGTTTTTTTTTTTTTTTGGGGATTGTATTTTAAGGACCTCTTTTTTTGATGTGGGATTTGGGGGAGCACCGTCAAAAAATTTCGAAAGAAAATTTAAAAAGGAAAAGAATGTCAGATCGACATCCGGGATCTTCGTCATTGGGAGAAACGAAAAGGAAAAAAAATTTTGATAAGAAACTTTATTGTCAAACAAAAATTTGTCAAAATAATTGTAAAAGAAAAGAAAATAAGAGATCAAACCCCTCTCAGAAAATTCAAAGGCTCTTTATAAAAAAAGAGATGCAGAAAAAAGGGATTTTCTGATTAACGGAAAATATTCAAGAGAAAAGACGAAGGGATAAAACTTATCAAAGGGGGTTTACCCAAAATCAAAATTACAAAAACAATATCCCAAAAAAATAAAGAAGGAAGAGTGGAATGGTCTTTAGATAAAAGATAAAGGTGTCGCTTTTTTTTTTTTTCCCCAACCCCAAATTTTTTTCTTTTGTTTTAGTTTTTTCGTCTTGTTTGGCTCAGAAATGTTTGGAATTAAAAACAGACCCCCAAAAACCGAAGGGCCTCCCCATTCAAAGGATATTCAAAATGGTTTTTGGTAAGTTTTTGATTCTCTTACTGAAAGTTTCTCACTTTTTCATTTGTACATTTTCCATTCGTCTTTCTTCTTCGTGGGTTTTTCTTTTTTGGATTTGTTTGTTTTTTTTGATTTTCAAGGTCTCTTCAAAACTGTTTTTTGAATTCATTTTTATGATGTTCGTTCTATTGCTAATGAAAGGTTTTTTCCATACCCACATCAAGTTCCACTAAAGACCACTGGTCATCGATTATCCAATAAGCAAATTTAGGAACGGGATGAAATTCAAATGGAACGATCAGTCAACAAATCTGTTTGTGACTTGGGAAGCACACCCGACGATGGTGGCGCTCTTAAAGT
>NW_028259131.1:2500-5432 GCF_024713525.1 Acromyrmex echinatior | reverse complement strand
TTTGTAATCCCGGAAATCAAAATCACGAATGTAGTACAAATTGGGTCGCGTAGTTGCGTTCGCGATTAAATTTTACGTTTTGCAAAAAAATAAAAATTTGAACCCCCCAAAAATAGAAAAGCATCAAATTGATCTCACCAATTACGCTCTCAATAAAAACCCTCTCTTGGGGGGGCCCCAAAAATTTCAGTGGATTTTTAAAAAGGGAAAACTCAAAAATTATCGCGGATCGTGCGACCCCCTCCGACAAAAAAATCGAGGGTTTTACAAACATTAGTAAATTCCATGGATGAGCTCCTCCTAATCGAGCTCTTGAAAGGGCCTCATCAAAATGTCGTCCGGTCTTTTACACCCCCGGGAAACCTCAGAGGGCCATAGCCCAAAATTTTTGGAGAAATTAAAAGGAATCCCTGGTGTTCCAAAACGTTCAGTTGAAAAGGGCTCTTCAAAATTAGCGCCTTGGCTTTTCCAAATTCCCGGGGTTTCAAAAAGGGCCCTACAAACTGTAAACGGAAACAGGGAGCAAAAAATTAAAAGCCCGGGTTTTTTTTTAAAACATTTTAAAAATAAAAATGTTTTTAAGATGTTGATACATTTCCAGAATTTATTTATTTAAGAATTTTAGTTGGATTTAAGGGGACAGTTTTAATGTAAAAATCGATATGAATACTCCCCTTTTCCCCTAAATTTCGCGTCAAAAATTGGGAATGAATCTTTATTGTGGGTCAAAAAAAATTTAAAAAATAATGCTTATAACAAACACAAAAACAATAAAATTTTTTGTTTAAAGTTTTTTTAAAGGGAATAAGAATAAAAAATTGTATATGAAGTAATAGATAAATAATTAAAAACCTTTAATTATTAAAAATTTTAAATAGGGGGGACATACACATTTCATGTAATGGGGTTTTTTGATTTAATTTTTTTCACTAAACCCAATCGGGTATTTTGTAGTTTGGGGGCCCAAAAAATTCCTTTAAAAAAAATTCCGTAACCCCAAAAATACATGGGGTTATAAGAGAAAAAATTTAAAACAAGAATTTCAAAAGCAAAGCACTTTTTTTTGTTAGCAAAATTTTTTATTTTTCTCCTTATCTTTATAAAAAAATTTTTTTTTAGGCCCTGCGTAATTTGTTTTAGATTAAAAATTTATGAACTATCAATACCGTGACAAATAAATTTAAATTTCAAATAATTTAAAATATTAAAAAGTTAAAAAAACTAAACCTAACACTAAAAAACAAAAAAGGCTTTGGAACGTAGTTGCGAAATATCCGGAGTTATCCTTTGTTGGTTCTCCAAATGATTTTAGTTAAAATTAATTTTTTTTAATAAAAAATAAAAAAAATTTAAAATTTTGGTGAGCTTTGTATGCGTGCGTGCATGCTTGCGGTTCGAATTTTTTTAAAAAAAATTTTTTTTTTTTTAAAAATTTTTTAAAAAAAAATTTTTTAAAAAAATTGGGAAAAAAAAAAATTTAAATTAAAATTTTTTTTTTTTTTAAAAAAATTTTTTTTTTAAAAAAAAAAAAACCTTTGGAAAAAATTTTTTTTTTTTTTTTTTTAAAAAAAAAAAAAAAAAAATTTTTTTAATTTTTTTAAAAATTTTTTAAAAAATTTTTCAAAATTTTTTTTTTTTCCCAAATTTTTTTTGGAAAAATTTTTTTAAAAAAAAAGGTTTTTTTTAAAAAAAATTTTTTTAAAAAAATTTTTTTTTTAAAAATTTTTTTTTTTCCCCCCCAAAAAAAAACCAAAATTTTTCTTTTTTTAAAATTTTTTTTAAAATTTTAAAAAACCTTTTTTAAAAATTTTTAAAATAAAAATAAAAAAATTTTTAAAAAATTTTTTTTTTTTTTAAAAAAAAAAATTTTTTGGTTTTTAAAAAATTTTTTTAATTTTTTTTTAAAAATTTTTTTAAAAATTTTAAAAATTCCAAATTTGCAAAAATTAAAAAATTTTTAAAATTTTTTTTTTTTTTAAAAAAAAAATTTTTTTGGAAAAAAGGGGGGTTTTTTTTTTTTAAAAATTTTAAAAAATTTTTTTTTAAAAAATTTAAAAAAAAAAAATTTAAAACTTTTTCCCCCTTTCCCTTTTAAAACCCGAAAAAAAAAAAAATTCCCGGGGTTTGGGGGGGTTTCCCCTTTTTTCCCAAAAAAAAAAAATTTTTTTTTTTTTTTTTTTTAAAAAAAAAAGGGTTTAAATTTTTTTAAAATTTTTTTTTTTAAAAAAAAAATTTTTTTTAAAATTTTTTTAAAAAAAGGCCCCTTTTTTTTTTTTAAAAACCCAAAAAAAAAAAAAAACCCCCCCCCAAGGTTAAAAAAAAAATTTTTGGGGAAAAAATTTCCCCCAAAAGGGAAAAAAGGGGTTTTAACCCAAAAAAAAAAAAATTTTTTTTTAAAATTTTTAAAAAAAATTTTTTTTTAAAATTTTTTAAAAAATTTTTTAAAAAAGGTTTTTTTTCCCCCCAAAAATTTTTTTTTAAAAAAATTTAAAAAAAATTTTTTAAAAAATTTTTCCCGGTTTTTTAAAGTAAAAAAATTTAATTTTTTCCAAAAAAATTTTTTTAAAAGGAAAAAATTTAAAAAAAAAAAATTTAAAAAAATTTTAAAAAAAAATTTTTTAATTTTTTTTTTTTTTTTCCTTTATTAAAAAAACCCCTTTTTTTTAAAATTTTTTTTTTTTAAAAAATTTTTTTTTTAAAAAAAAAAAAAAAATTTTTTTTTAATATAGGGGGGGGAAAAAAACCCCGAATTAAAAAAAAATTTTTTTTCCCAAGGGCCCATAAAAGAAAAAATTAAAAAAATTTTAAAAAATTTTTTTTTAAAAAAATTTTTTTTTGGGAAAAAATTTTTTTTTTTTCCAAAAAAAATTTTTTAAAAATTAAAAAAAAATTTTTAATTATTTTTTTTTTTTTAAAAAAAAATTTTTTTTTC
>NW_028259130.1:0-5616 GCF_024713525.1 Acromyrmex echinatior | reverse complement strand
CCGGGCCCTCCATCAAGAAGAAGTGCGACACCGTAAGTACACACTGGGAATTCGACGGGATCACGCAAGCTGAACGAAGTGAAGATCCCGCAGCAGTTCATCGCGACCTTCAACGATCTTCTGGCGGCTGCTCGTGCCTGGGATGGCCAGGACCAGGTGGAGTTGGCGCGTCTGCAGGACCTGCAGACAGCCTACACGCGTGGTGTCGAAGGTAAGCCGACATCCAAACGCGGACAACCCTCAGTACTAACGTCCCGGCAGCCCACATCCGCCACCTGCGTCGTGCTGGTCTTGCTCGTGCGCCTGCCAACACCACTGAGGCCACGATGGCCGTGTTTGGTGCCTTGTCGCGGATTGGCGACACCCTTGACGGCATCCTGGACGTGCTTCGTTTCCGCGTAAGTGATAACCCATCGGTTTGGGTTCGCATGGCTAATTGGTTTCCTTAGACGAACCTTCCCCCCATCGTCCATGACCCTGACGAGGGGGGTAACAATGCTTGAGGCATTGTTACGCGTTGGTGGCCTGGCGTCGTCTTGCTGGTTTCCTTTGTTGTTTCTGTTGCGCCCTGGGTCGTTGCTTTTTCCTTTCCAAATAATCATGCAATACATCAGGCGCGTTTCTTAAATCCTCTACTGTCTGCCACGTGTCATGCTCTGGTCCCCAGCTTGTCCACCGACAGCGGTATAGCTTCCTCCCGCGTACGGTCTTGTCGTCCACAATCGCCTCTACCTCGTACTGTAGGCTACCATCAGGCATCACTTCTGGGGGTTCGTGTGCCGTCGGGTCCTCGCCTTCGCGTAGTCGGTATGGTTCAAGTAGAGACACATGGAAGACCGGGTGCACTCGTACTTGCGGCGGCAATTCCAGCTTGTAGGATTGCGTCCCAATGATTCCGATTACCTGGAAGGGTCCAAGAAATCGTTCCGCCAGCTTTCGACTCGGCCTCGCCAGCTTGAGGTTCTTTGTTGACAGCAGTACCCATTCGCCCTTATGGAATTTCTTGGGAGAATGGCGTTGGTTGTACCACTTCGCTTGGTCGTCGATCGCCTTTCGCAGATTGTCGACGAGTTGCTTCCTCAAGTGAACGATTTCTTCGGCGCGCTGAAACCCTTGCTTTGAGCCAGGTCCTGTAGGTATCTCCCCTCCTGGAACGTCGTCCTCGACGTTGCTTTCTAGCTGCGGTTCATAGCCGTACATAGCTCGGAATGGGGAGATCTTGGTGGACGAATGCTGCACAGAATTGTAGGCGAATTCAGCATGGGGCAGCTTTTCAGCCCAGTCGTCCTGCAAGTGATCAGAATAGCACCGCAAATAATGCTCAAGTACTTGATTTTGTCGTTCCGTTTGCCCGTCGGTTTGCGGGTGAAACGCAGTACTTAGCTTTCGTCTCAGCTTGAGCTGGTAGCACAATGCCGACCAGAAGCTGGACGTAAACAATGACCCTCGGTCTGACACGATTCCTGCAGGCGTGCCGAAACGGCACACGATCTCTGCGATGAAGGCTTCTGCTAGGTCTTCCACCTTCCAGTCTTTTCTGGCGGGGATGTAGCGCGTAAGCTTCGTGAATCTGTCGACCACGACAAGGATGGCATCATATGCGTTCCCTTTGAGGGTGCTTGGGGGCAAATCTGTGATGAAGTCCATGGTGATTTCTTCCCATGGCTTCTTGGGTACAGGTAACGAACTCAACACGCCGTATGGACGATGTCGTTTCACTTTATGCCGCTGGCACACCGCACAGGTGTCCACGTATTCTGCGATTTCGGCATTCATACCTGGCCAAAAGAATTGGCGACCTACCAACTCAATTGTCTTTTTGATGCCGAAATGACCTCCCAATGGGTCGTCATGGCATCGGGACAGTATCTCGTCACGGAGTGCTGACCCAACAGGAACATAGACGCGGTTGTTCTTGCGTAGTAGACCTCTCTGATCTACTCGCCAACCCGTCTTCCCTCCGGCGGTTGACTGTCGGGACATGGTGTTTTTCTTGCCTTCAACGAACGTGCACTTTCGTTGGGACTCAAGAAGCACCTCCGCTAAGGGTGTCTCGTCCAAGTCATATGCCGTTTGCATGCCGATCGCCGCCACGACGACATGTCTCGGTACGTGGCCGCTGCAGCAACCAGCACCAGCAGGAGGCTCCAGCGTCACTTGCTGCCCTGCACCAAACTCGTCAAGTGCGCTGAGGCTACTCGACCACGGCGTCTTGCCGTTGAAGGGGCGCCTACTCCCTTCGGCACCTCTCGTGCCTGCTTCACTCTCCGGCCTTTGGCCCTGATGGAGGTGAGCAACAATTCTTCTCTCGTCGCACTCTTGTGGGCTGACGAAGTGGCTCAACAACTGTTGTAGCCTTGCAAGCAGAGCTGGCTTAGCGGCAGCCAGATCCTCCTCTAAGGACTCCTCCGACTCTGCTGCAACTACTGCTGCTGCCCCAGCTTCGGTCCGTCGAAGCATACTTTGCAGGGTGGGCAACACAGTATTGGCTTTTTCAGCCGTTGACATTTCGTAATCCGGTCGTCTTGACGGCGGATCTGCAGGGTTTGCTTTCCCTGGTCTGTATTCGATGAAGAAGTCAAAGCGGGCGAGCTTCTCGGCCCATCTTGCTTGCCTCCCATTCAGATCTTTGGTCGTCATGAAATACCTCAGATTGTTATGATCGGTAAGTACACGCACTGGGTGCGGGCTCCCTTCGAGGTAATGTCGGAAATGCTTGAAGCCTTCGACAATTGCCAACAATTCGGCATCATGAGTCTCATAATTCCTCTCCGCATCTTTGAGTTTCCTCGAAAAGAATGCGACGGGGTGGCGATGTGCTTTCGACGGGGGCTCACCAGGAGGCTGTTGCGAGATCACAACCGCTATAGCGAACCCGGAGGCGTCAGTCTCCATGGTCACTGGTAGCGAAGGATCGTAATGTCTCAGCAGCGGTGCCTCGGTGAAAGCCTTCTTCAAGGTGTCGAACGCCATTTCTGGCTGTTCTCCCCATTGAAATGCACTTCCTCCGCCCTTGAGGAGATCTGTCAAGGGTTTTGTGATCTTCGAATACCCTTCGATGAAGCGGCGGTAGAAATTCGCGAAGCCTAAGAATGTCATTAGCTCTTTTGCAGACTTGGGTGTAGGCCATTCTTGAATGGTCGCTACACGGCTTTTCTCCATCGTAATGCCATCGGGCCCTACGACAAATCCAGAAAAGTTGACTTGTTTGGGTCTTGAATTGACATTTCGACAGTTTCGCGAACAATCCGTGTTGTCGTAGTCGATCCAAGACCATTTTGACATGCATTTCATGCTTGGATTCATCGTGGGAATAGACAAGGATATCATCAAGGTACACAACACAAACGACATCAAGGAGATCACTTAACGCTTGGTTGATGTATGCTTGGAATGTGGCGGAGGCAGCGAGTCCAAAAGGCATGACAAGATGCTCGAAATGTCTGTAATAAGTTCGGAACGCTGTCTTCCATTCGTCGCCTTCCTTGATGCGGATCCTATGGTAAGCCTCTTTTAAGTCGAGCTTGGTGTATACTCGAGCGTTAGCAAGTCTGTCCAGTGTCTCTCCAATTAGGGGTAAGGGGTAGCGGTTTTTCTTCGTGATCCGGTTCAGGCCCCGGTAATTGACGCAGAGTCGCAAGCCCCCGTCCTTCTTGGGAATGAACAAAACTGGAGCTCCTGCGGGACTTGTAGAATATCGAATCCTCCCTAATCTGAGGGCATTTTCGAGGTATTCCTTGAGAGTAGATAGCTCGTTAGCAGAGAGACTATAGAGAGGCCCATAGGGTGGCTCTTGATCATTTTCAAGCTCAATGGCATGCGAAAAGCGGTTCAGTGGCGGTAGTTCAGTGGCGGATTCGTCGTTAAAGACATCATGGTAGTCCTCAAGCCATGGCGGAATGGTGGCGTTCTCTTTCGAGAAGCCGGCGTTATCATGGTTCGGAGAATCCTTTCTAGCACTTGTTACCCCAGAGACTATGACCGCATAGATTCCATGACTATTTTGCTTTGCGAGCTTCTTAAGTTTTGTTGGCGATATGATGTCGAACTCCTTTCGTCCAAAGGGGTGTCTCCACACAGCCTCGGTGGGAACATTGGCAAGGCTGGGATTTTGCCAAGCTTTCGCCGGATCGTCGTCTTGGTGTCGTAGTGCTACGACTGTGCAGTTCCTCTTCTTGTTATCCGGATACTGCCATTCCCTCGTCTTGAAGGATATCTGGGGGTTTGCGGCCTCCAGCCACGGGAACCCTAAGACAAGCGAGTGCTCTTCGCTGTCTATCGCATAGAAGTCACAGACTTGCCGTCGCTCACGCTTCAAGCTGTCGGTCACCCCAACTCTCTGTCGGTAGGTGCCAAAGGAGAGGACCTCTCGTCCATCAATCCCTTTTATTGTACGCGGCGGTGTGTTGGTGAGGCCCCATCGGAGCTCCTTCGCCAACAGCGGTGAGATGCAATTAACTTCTGCGCCAGAATCTACCAGTGCCTCTACCACCCGCGTTGACCCGTCGCTTTGGGTGAGGCGCACTGGGATGACGAGTCTCTTTCGCTCATTATCGAGTTTCCCCAGGGCCAGAGCGTAAGACTCTAGGGGTTGCCATTTTTTGGTTGCGTTTCCCCATCGGGACAATCGCTCGCATAATGCCCCCTGCGTCTGCAGCGGTAGCATTCGATTTTCGAGAGATCTTGTTCATTTTTCGGCTTTTTAGGGTTTTCACCCTTCGGGTCTTCGCCGTCTCTCTTTCGTTTTCCATACCCCCTGTGTGGATTTCTTGGGGTATGGTTTGGGTTGTCATTTTTTGGTCGGGAGTCTTTCGGTTCCTTTGCGGTGTCCCCGCTCTGTCCCTTTTGTGTCATTTCTATGCGCTCTGCCACCCGTTGCATCGCCTCATAACCCTTTACAGGTGCTGGTTGCATAAGGATTATATTGGAGATGTTCTTCCGAAGTCCGAGAAGCAGATGTGTCGCCTTCCGCTCATCCGTGAGCCCTGGGATATAGGGAGCTATCCCTTCGAGGTAGGAGACAAACTCCTTAACCGTCTGGTTTGGCTTCTGGGTGGCTTCACGCCACCGTCGTTCCATATCGATTCTTCGGTTTTCAGGGTCGGCAATCAGGGTTTCCAGGAAGGTCTTGAATTCTTCCCAGGTTGGTCGGTGGCTGAGTGTCGCTTCATGTTCTCGCCACCGGTCCAACGGCTGTCCCTCGCATAGGGAGATGGCATACAAGATCTGGGACTCATTTGTTGCAAATTGGTTTGGATCCCTACGGAAGTTGACCTCGCACCGATAGGTGAAGGTATTGAACTCTTTCAGTGACTTTCCTTTATATTTCTCAGGATGCACGAGATTCTTTCGTACCTCCGTCGATGACCCTGCGTTAGGGGTAGCTGACGGGGTAATTGCTGATACCGATTCAGGCTGTTGTTGGGGTATTGGGTTTCCTTCGGCGAGCTCTCTGAGCTTCGCTACGCGTTCCCTTGCTGCAACAACATCGGCATGCAATCGTGCTGCCTGTTCTCGTCGCTGGATGAGTCCTTGCAATTGACGTTCTTCTTCCATGAGATTTGTCAATTCGGTTTCGAACAGGTCCTCACTGCCGTTCGCTTCCTCGGCGACGGT
>NW_028259129.1:0-5706 GCF_024713525.1 Acromyrmex echinatior | reverse complement strand
CTTTAAAAAAAATACAATTTTTTTTTAATATAATTTTTTTAATAAATTAAATGAAATTTCTAGGGTTTCACTTTGATTTTTAGTGAAATCCCGTTTTACTTAATTTTTAAAAAAAATTTTTTTTTCAAAATTTAAAATTAAATTTTTTAATCAATTTTAACGAAATTTTCAGAGTTCCTCTAAGCATTACTTTTGCAATAAGGTTTTAATTAATTTAAAAAGACAATTTTTTGAAATAAAATTTTTTTTTTTAAATGAAATTTTTTAATGCAATTTTAGTGATTCCTCAAATGCATAGGTGCATCAGTGTTACAATAATATTAAAATAAAATTTTTTTTTTTTTAAATTATTTTTTTTAATGCAATTTTAATGCAATTTTTGGGATTCCCCAAAATGTATTTTTCTCAATGGGGTGATACATTAAAATTAAAATGCATTTTTTTGGTTTTAAAAAATTTTTTTTTTTTATTGCTTTTTTAATAAATTTTTTGATGTTTCCCAAAAAAGGCATTATTTCTTAAATAGTGATTTTTAAAATTTAAAAAGAAAAATTCTTTTGGAAAAAAATTAATTTTTTTTATGCAATTTTACGAAATTTTTTTTTGGGGATTCACTTTTAAGCTTTATTGCCCCATGCGTATCTTTAAAAATTTAAAAAAATGCAACTTTTTTGGGATAAAAGTTAATTTTTTTTAATGCTTTTTAAATGCAATTTTTGGGGATTCACTCAAAATGCAAAATTTTCGAAATGCGTTTTACTTAATTAAAATGCAATTTTTTTGGATTAAAAATTTTTTTTTTTGTATTTTAATGAAATTTTTTGGGGATTACTCAAATGCTTTTTTTAAATCAGTGATAATTAAATTTAAAATGCTTTTTTTTGGATTAAAAAAATTTTTTTTTTAGCACTTTAATGCAATTTTTTGTGGTTTTCGTCAAATCATTATTTCGAAATACGGATACTTTAAAATTTAAAAATAAAATTTTTTAGATTTAAAATTAAATTTTTTTTTAATGCAATCTTAAGAAATTTTTTGGGGGATTTCACTCTAAATGCATTTTTTGCGAAAGCAGTGTTACAAAAAAATTAAAAAATGCATTTTTTAAATTTAAAAAATTTTTTTTTTTTTATTGCTTTTTTTAAAATGCCTTTTTTTAGGGATTCACTCAAAAGCTTTATTGCGAAGCATATACAAAAAATTTAAAAAATGCAATTTTTTTGGTTTAAAAAGGGAATTTTTTTTATGCTTTTAATGAAATTTTTGGGTTCACTTAAAATTTTAATTTGCGCAAGCGGTAAATTAAAAAAAAATTAAAAAAAAATGAAATTTTTTTTCTTTAAAAATTAATTTTTTATTTTTTTCATGAAATTTTTTTGGGGATTCACTCCAAAGCTTATTTTTTAAATGCGTGTACTTAAATTAAAAAATGAAATTTTTTTGGGTTTTAAAAAAATTTTTTTTTTTTTGCTTTTTAATTAATTTTTTGATGATTCAGTCTAAACTTTTATTTCTTCAATGCATGATATATTAAAATTTAAAATGTAATCTTTTTGGTTTAAAAAATTAATTTTTTTTGAAATTTTTTAATAAATTTTGGGGGTTTCACTCTTAATCATTATTCGCAATGCAGGATTAAAATAAAATGCAATTTTTTGGAGAAAAAATTTTTAATGAAATTTTAAAATACTTTTTTTGGGGGATTCACTCTAAATGAAAATTTGCGAAAATGCAGGGTTACTTTAAAAATTAAAAATGCTTTTTTTGGGTTTAAAAAAATTTTATTTTTTTTATTGTTTTTTTTAATGAATTTTTTGGGGAATCCTCAAGCATTTTTTTCTTCAATGCGTTTAATTAAAAAACAAATGAAATTTTTTGGATAAAAATTTTTTTTTTTCAATTTTAATGCATTTTTGTGGTTTCAGTCAAAGCATTATTTGCGCAATGCGGAATTTTAATTTTAAAATGCTTTTTTTTGGATTAAAATTTTTTTTTTTTTAATGCTTTTTATAAATTTTTGGGGATTACTCTAATGCATTTGCGCAAGCATGTTCAAAAAAAAATTAAAATGCATTTTATTGGTTAAAAATTTATTTTTTAGCTTTTTTAATAAATTTTTTGTTTTTCCCCTAAATGCTTATTTCTTCAACGGCACATTAAATTAAAATGCTTTTTTTTTGGATTAAAATTTAATTTTTTTAAGCATTTTAATGCAATTTTTTGGGTTCCCTCTAATGCTTTTTTCGAAATCGTGACTTTAAAAATTAAAAAGCAATTTATTGGTTAAAATTTTTTTTTTTGGTTTTTAATGCTTTTTTTTGGGGGACCCTTAAATGCTTTTTTCTTAAATGAAGTGATACTTTTAAATTTAAAAAATGAAATTTTTTTGATTAAAAAAAATTTTTCAATGAAATTTAAATGCTTTTTTTGGGGGTTCCTCTAAAGCTTTCTACCCAATGCGTGATACTTTAAAAATTAAAAATGAAATTTTTTTGGATTAATTTTTTTTTTTTAATGAATTTAAAAATCCCTTTTTAGGGATCCTCTAATGCTTTTGCCAATGCATTTTACTTTAAAATTAAAAAATGCTTTTTTTTGGTTAAAAAATTTAATTTTTTTTGGCTTTTTTTAATCCCATTTTTGGGGGTTCCCAATGCTTATTGCGCCAGCAGTGTTACATTAAAAATTAAAAATGCATTTTTTTTGCATTAAAAAAATTTCTTCAATGAAATTTTATGAAATTTTTTGGGGGTTTTCCTCTAAATGCTTATTTCTCCCATGCGTGATACTTAAAAAAAAATGCTTTTTTTTGGTTTGAAAGAAAATTTTTTTAAGAAATTTTAAGAAATTTGGGGATTCACTCTAAAAGCTTTATTGCCAATCTTTACTTTAAAATTAAAAAGCTTTTTTTTTGGAAAAAAATTTTTTTTTTTTTTGAATTTTAAGCAAATTTTGGGAATTCACTCAAAGCATTTTTTCATAAATGCGGATACAAAAAAAAAAATAAATTTTTTTGGTTTAAAAAAAATTTTTTTTTATGAATTTTAAGCATTTTTTGGGGACACTCAAAATGCATTATTTGCGCATACAGGTACATTAAATTAAAAAATAAAATTTTTTTGCAGAAAAAATTAATTTTTTCTCAATAAATTTTTAAAATGGAATTTTTTGGGGTTCCTCTATTCATTTTTTGAGAATGATGTTACATTAAATTAAAATGAAATTTTTTTTTGGATTAAAAATTTTTTTTTTTATTGCTTTTTAATGAAATTTTTTGGGAAATTCACTCAAACTTTTTCTTAAATGCAGTGATCTTAAAAAATAAAAATGCAATTTTGGGGGGGAAAAAAATTTTTTTTTAAGCAATAATGCAATTTTTGGGGAATCACTCTAAATGCTTATTTGCGAAATGCGTGTTATAAAATTAAAAATGCAATTTTTTTTTTTTTTAAAAAATTTTTTTTTTTGCTTTTTAATGTTTTTTTTTGGTGATTCATCAAAATGCATTATTCTTAAATGCTGTACATTAAAATTAAAATCAATTTTTTGGTTTAAAAATTAATATTTTTTAATGCATTTAAGCTTTTTTTGGGGATTCACTCAAAAATCCCAAAATTGCGCAATCGGGTTTTACATTAAAATTAAAAATCCCTTTTTTGGGGAAAAAAATTTATTTTTTTATTGTTTTTTCATGAAATTTTTTTGGGAAATTCACTCAATCATTTTTTTTTCATGCAGTGTACATTAAAAAAAAAAATGCTTTTTTTTTGGTTTAAAAATTTAATTTTTTTTTTTTGCTTTTTAACCCTTTTTTGGGGGAAATTAATGCATTTTTTGCGAAATGCATGTTCAAAAAATTTAAAAAATGAAATTTTTTTTTTATTAAAAATTTTTTTTTTTATTCATTTAATGAAATTTTTTTGGTGATTCCTCAAATGATTATTTTTCAACAGTGTACAAAAAATTAAAAAAGAAATTTTTTTTTGGTTAAAAATTTTAAATTATGTTTTTAAATTTTTGGGGGTTTCACTCTAATGCATAATTTGGAAATGCAGGTTACAAAAAATTTTAAAAATGAAATTTTTTTGGATTAAAAATTTTTTTTTTATTGCTTTTTTAAATGAAATTTTTTGGGTATTCCCTCAAAGATTTTTTTCCTTAAATGCAGGATAATGAAAATTAAAAATGAAATTTCGGGGGAAAATTAAAAAATTAATTTTTTTTATGCAATTTTACTCCCATTTTTTGGGGTTTCACTTTTAAAATGCATTATTTGCGAAATTGCGGTACTTTAAAAAAAAAATGAAATTTTTTTTGGTTTAAAAATTTAAATTTTTTTAAAAGAAATTTTTAAATGCATTTTTGGGGATTAAATCTAAATGCATTTTGGAAAAGGCAGTTTACTTTAAAAATTTAAAAAATGAAATTTTTTTTGGATTAAAAATTTTATTTTTTTATTGCTATTTATGCAATTTTTTTGGGGATTCACTTAAATGCTTTATTTCTTAAATGCAGTGTACAGTAAAAAAAATGCTTTTTTTTGGATTAAAAAAAATTTTTTTTTATGCAACTTTAAGAAATTTTTTGTTATTCACTCAATGCATTTTTTTGGGGAAATTAAAAGGGATAAAATAAATTTAAAAATAAAATTTTTTTAGTTTAAATTTTAAATTTTTTTTTAAAATCCCAATTAAGGCAATTTTGGGGATTCACTCAAAAATGTTTATTTGGGGCCAATGCAGGGGTTCCCAAAATTAAAAAAATGCTTTTTTTTTGGAAAAAAAAATTTTTTTTTTTTATTGCATTTTAAGGGCCCAATTTTTAGGGATTACTCTAAAGCTTATTTGCGAAATTTCCAAATAAAATTAAAAATTAAAAGGAAATTTTTTTGGAAAAAATTTTTAATTTTTTTTTATGAAATTTTAAAATGAAATTTTTGAGGATTCATTTAAATCCCAAATTTGGAAAGGGCGGGGTTTTAAAAATTAAAAATAAAAATGAAATTTTTTTTTCCCTTTAAAAAAATTAATTTTTCCCTTAAATTTTCATAAAAATTTTTTGGGGATCACCCCAAAACATTTTTCCCAATTTGCAGTGATACAGAAAAAAAAAAATGAAATTTTTTTGGTTTTTAAAAAATTTTTTTTTTTATTTTTTTAAGAAATTTTTTTGTGATTCGTCAAAATGCTTTTTTCTTCAAGGCAGGAATATTAAAAAAAAAAAGGGAATCTTTTTGGTTTAAAAATTAATTTTTTTAATGAAATTTTAATGAAATTTTGGGGATTAAATTTTAATGCTTTTTTGCGAAAATGCAGGTTACATTAAAATTAAAAATTTTTTTTTTTTGGGGGTTTAAAATTTAATTTTTTTAAAGGCAATTTTAAATAAAAATTTTTGGGGGATTCACCAAAAATGCAAAATTTTCGAAAGCAGGTTTAAAAAATTTAAAAAATGCATTTTTTGGATTAAAAATTTTTTTTTTTGCTTTTTAATCCCTTTTTTGGGGGGGAAATCATTTCCTAAAGGTTATTTTTTCAATCCCGTTTTAAAATTAAAATTAAAAATGCTTTTTTGGGATAAAAAATTTAAATTTTTTTTTAGCAACTTTAATCCCAATTTTTTGGGGATTCAGTCAATGCATTTTGCGAAATGCGGGGATACACCCAATTTTAAAAATGCTTTTTTTGGTTTTAAAAAGAAATTTTT
>NW_028259128.1:0-5721 GCF_024713525.1 Acromyrmex echinatior | reverse complement strand
TCAAGAAGATAGCAGCGAAAATTTAATTTGAAAACCAGTCTACCGCTCGCGAGACGGCGATTGGGCCAAATTAAAGATTCATTCCCCAAAACGAGCCTGTTTTTTAACGTGCCGGGGGACCCTCCCCGCGCGGGGGAGCCCCCTTTTTTCTTTTCTCTTTTCTTTTCAACTTTGTTCCGGCGGTCCCCGTTTTCTTTCCGTAATTCGCGGGAAAAGCTGCCACTAAAAATAACGAAACCGTCCCGGGCTCCCCACGTGGGCCGGGGGGTTCTCACTCCCTTTGGACGTAAGGGCGGGGAAAGGAGCGGACTTTGCTCGGGGAAATGGGGAAGTGAGGAAGACAGGGGGAGAAACCGGGGCGGGGAGAAGAGTGAAGGAATTCAGGGAGGGGACGGAATCCCCAACATTGATTTGACTGCGTTTTTTGGGAAAAAACCCAGAAAAAAAACTCGTGACTCGGCCCGCTAAGCAAAGGGATTAAACAATTGGGGTGCGAGATAAAAAGCAAATGGGCGATCGTTTTTCCCAACGGAAAATTTACCCCCTATAGAGGGGAAATGATTAAATAACGCAATAAAAACCAAAAGGTTCCCTTAAAAATGAAAAACAAACCGGAATTCACTTTTGGGAACCCTTTTTCCCCACCGCGGGGACGGGGAAAATGTGACTTTTAGAAGAGTTCGAGCATAAATTAAAGCTTTTTTTAGGGGGAAAAAATTTTTAAATCTGTACGGTTAAACAACAAAAAAAAGCAAAAAGGGGGGTGATAAATTTTAAATCAAAAAAATGGGATAGTTCAGCATAACGTTTTTCTTTTGGAAGAATGATAATCCCTTTTCACATGCAATTTTTTTACGTCCGTTTAAAAGGGATTTTTTGTAATACAAGATGTTGCAATCCTTTTTTGGGAAAACAATAAAAAAAGGGAAAAAAGGTTAAGGGGATAAACTTATTTCAAAAAATAAATTAAAATCAAATCCCATAAATTTAATTTCAAAATAATATTTTGATTTTTAAAATACAATCAGAAAATTTTTCCGTTGTGGTAAAAAAACATTATAACTGTGAAAAAAAATTAAAAACCCTTTTCAAAGATTTCTATGAACTAAAATTTAAAATTTTGGGAAATAAAAACATTTGGTTTTGGGGGTACATTTTAAAAAAACTTTTAATTTTGGATTAAGAATTTAAAAATAAAAAATGAAAAGAAATTTTGTTTTCTTTTTAAATATTTTAAATATAAAAATAAAAAAGAAAAAATGGGGGACTTAAAGGGTGGGGGATAAACAGAAAAAGGGATAAAAGAAAAGGGAATTTTTTGAACTGGGAAAAAAACCCCGAAAAAAGGTCAAATTTTCTGTTTTTGTATATATCCGCGGGTCTGAAGGAAAAAAATAAAATTAAAACGTCAAATTTTAAAAAAATTTTTCACCCAAAAGGGGGTTTGGGTTTGAAATTTAAGACCCTTTTCAAAGCATTGGGGGTTATTTAGAAAAAAACCCCAACCCGTCCAAAATTTTGCAAAGTTCATTTGTTTTTACCACCCCGGTGAAAAGTAAAGGGGAAATTTAAAAACCAGAAAATAAACCCTTATCGGGGCGTTTTTTCGTATTCTCCTTTCTCCCCGCAAAAAAATTTAAGGGGTTAAAGGGGTTTAACCCCGTTGTGAAAATTCCACTTTTTAGAAAATCTTTTCTGCGTTTTATCAATGATTTTTATTTTAAAATGATAGATATTGTTAAAAGGGATGTAAATTTAATTAGATTTAATTAATTTAAATTAAAACCTAATAGGGTAATTTAAAAAATATTTGATTTTCCTTTAAACTTTTTTTAAAAAATTTTCTTTAGTTATTATACACTTTTAAATTTCGATAAAAAAATTTAAAGTTTTTTTTAAAACCCTAAAGCCCAAAGTTTGAAATTTTTAAAAAAAAAAAAAATTTTTTTGGTTTTAAAAAATTTTATTCTTTTCCATAATTTTATTTTTTTTTTTAATTTTATAAAAAAATCCTGTAAGGGATCAAAATACCAAATTTGTTTAAATTTAAAAATACCCAAAAAAAATATATTTCAAAAAACTTACAAAAAATAACATTTTAATATAGGTAGTCTCATCTTTTTCCACTCCCCTTAACAATATTATCCTTTTTAAAAAATATTTAATACTTTACGTTATATTTTACAAAAGGGGAAGGGGCTTTATCAATTTCCCGTTGGGTAAAAAGTAAGGGGACTACACCAATTTTTAAAAAAGGGGTAAAACGGGGATACAAAAACGCATTTGTTAAATTTAAACAAAATTAAAACCCCTTTTTTGGGAAACAAAACGAAAGGCCTTTTTCAAAAACCGTTCGGGGAAATAAATTGTTAAATATCGAAAAACTCTGTCAAATTTTCCGGTAAAAAGGGGGTTTTAAAGAAAAGAAATTCTGAGTTTAGGGTAGTTGCAGGTCAACCCGTTTTAAAATTCTTTTCCTCCAAGATGCACGCTGGGGCCCACCTTTTTTTTTTTTTTTCTCCGGAGTTCCCTTTGAGAAAAAAAGGAGAAACCAACGGTTCGAAGGAAAGGGCCAAAAACCGCACACGCTTCCCCAATAAACGGAAAGACCCTTTTTCATTTTGTTTAAAAAGAAAAAAAGGGGGAAAACCCAAAAACACGTTTGCGAAACGGGTAAAAGCGAAGCACTTTTTTTTTTCCGGGTTAATGAGGCTTTGGATAACAAACTGTTTTTTTTTGTCGATATGAAAAAAAAACCCATAAAAATTTTTGTGATTCCGTTTCCCCCCGGGTTTAAATTTTTAAAACCGTTTTTAAAATCAAAACCGTAGTTTCAATTTTTCTTTATTTTACTTTTTTTAAAATTTAGCGGGGTATATAAAATAAAAAATCAAATGTCGAAAAAAACCCAACGAAAAATCAATTTTTAAATTTGGTATTTTGATATTTAAAAAAATCAAAAAAATTTTTTATTTAAAAGGGATTTTATTCAAAGTCCCAACAAAATATTAACCAGTAAATTTTTGGGGCCAAAATTTGAAGGAATTTCTTCTACAGACTTTGAAGAAAAGCCCTGAAGGGAGAGTTTTTTTTATGAAAATTTTCAACGACACGTCTATTAAAAATACCCCCGATCTCCTTTTGTAAAAAAAATTTTTAAAAAATACTTCATTGGAAATTTGGGGCCCAAAATGATTAAATCTTTCAAATTTTCTTTCATGTTTAATTTGTCATTTGGGAATTTCATGAGTTTGGAGGAATAAGGGGGTAATTTCAGAAAAAATTTTTTTATGAAAAAAATTTAGTCTATACACACCCGTTTTAAATTTGTGCAAAAAGGGAAAATTTATCAAAAAAATTTTCTAACTCTTTTTTTTTAAAAAAACGTAAAAGGCGTTTGAAAATTTTTTTAGGTTTACATTGGGGGTCTAGGTAAATTTTGTTGGAAAAGTCCTCACATTTAAAATTAAAAAAATCCTAAATTATTTAAAGTACAGTAAAATGTACGAATGTAAAAATAAATTTAGCTTAGCAAAAAACGAACGAACCCAACATCGATTAAAATAGGAAAATTTTATTTTAAATGAGGGGAAAACAAAAATTTTAAGGGCCCGAAAACAAGGGGGAAAAACAAGGGGGAAATTAAAGGGGCCAATAATTTTTTTAAAGGGGGGAACCTTCGTCGTCCCGCTACCCAATGGGGAAACAGGGCACGTGCTGATGGTGGATACGGCCCTAGTCTTGTTTGGGGCCGACGCACACCCCAAAAGGAAAGCGGGGGAAACGCGACCCCAGGGGGGAGGGTGGCGACGGACCGGAACGGGGGGGCCCCAAAAACGGATATGGGCACACGCACGAATCGCTCGAGGTAACATTCCCCGTCCGGGAAACCCGGCGGGGGGGCAGAGCAGGGGGGGCCCGCCTTGCGCCCCGGTGGAGGGGGGTGGCGGGGGGGGGAGAAGGAGGGAAAAAACCCAAAGGGGGGGGGGAGGGTGGGAAAACCGTGGGCAGCGGGGGGACACGTAGGCGGGGGGGGCGGGGGAAATTCAGGGGGGAGCCATCGGCCGGTAGCCCGGGGAAAAACGTGGGAAAAGGGGAAAAAAAGGGAAAGGGATTTCCGCGGCCCTTTCGTGTTTTTTCCCGCAGAGGGGCGAGGAGAGAGAAAAGAAAGAGGGGGGGGGGGGGGGGAAAAAAAGGGGGGAGACCCCGCTCTCGAGAGGGGGGGGAAAATTTTGGGGTTCGCTTTTGGAGAAGGAGGGGGTGGACGGTGAGTGGGACGGAGATAGGGGAAAAGGGGAGAGAGGAGAAGGAGTAGGGGGGCGGGGGCTAAGGCTACACGGCCCCAATCCCCCCGTGCCCCTTTATAGTAAATGCTAAAAACACCCCGGGACCGGGGGGGGTCTCAGTGTGGTTAGTTAGGGAATCGTTTTTTCCCCGGGGGTTCGGGTTTCCCTTTTACTCGGCGCAGGTGCTAGAACGAACCGAACTTTTCCCTGTTTTTTTTGGGCCGTCCGTCTTCTGTAGTCGGACCCCAACCGCAAACAAACCATCCTCTCCACTTCTTTTCGTTTTCCCCCAAAATTCCGTCTCGGGGTTTTTCCCTCAACACTTTTTGGCCCGTTGCATCCGTTCGGGCCCCTTCCCTGCCCCCTTTCTCCCGTCCTTTTCGGTCCTCCTGTCCGCGCGGTAGCCCCCAACTTTAATTGTCCATCTTTTTGATATTCGCAATCGGGAGGGTTCCCCTTTTTTTTTTTCTTTTTTCCCCTGGTGCTTTTTTTCGGTGGGGGGGGTGCAAAGGGAGGGGACGTCCCAAACGAAAAGGGTTTGGGGAAAGTGGAGGGGGGAAGGATGAGTAGGAGGAGGGGAGTAAAAGGGTTAAAAGAGGGGAGAGGGAAAGGAAGAAGAACCCGAACCCAAAAAAAGAGTAAGAAAAAAGGAGGTCCCAACATTTTTGGGGGGATACCCCCGGGAATTACCCGGAGCAGGGGAGTAAAATCCCCCTTTTCTCTTTTCTTCCCCCCTTTTTCCCCTTTAAAAATTTTATCTTTCTTTGGGTTCCCGGTTTTCTCCTCTCTCCCCCCCCTTCTCTATTTTTTCTCTATCTCCTCTCCCCCCTCTCTTTTCGGGCCCCCGCGAATCCGCGAGATATAGGGGGGCGCGCGCAAAGGGGAAAGGGAATTAAAAAAAACTTTAGTCGGGCCCCGTCTTTGCGCGCGTTTCCCCGCCCAAACCCCCCCAAAAACCGAACAAATTACGAGGGGTTCGCGACGGCGAGAAGCGAGGAAGACGGAGGGGAAAAGGAAAAGAAAGGGGAAAAAGACGCGGGGCCCCGGGGAGGATTTCCCAATTTGGAGGGGCACTTGTGGTGAAAAATCCGGGCCCCAAAGCACCGGGAAAACCCAAAGGGAAAATTACTCAAATAAAGGGGGGAAAAGGCCGGGCCGGGCCGTGGGTTTCCCTCCCTTCTCTTGGGCCCATCAAAGAGGCCAAAAAAGGAAAAAATGGTTTGGAAAAAAACTTTTCGAAAACGGGAAATTTCCCCGGTCCTGTAAGAGCAGGGGCCCGTTTTTCTCGACAGCCCCAATTTTTAGCTTTTGTCCTCGCCCTCTTAAAGAAGGATGACGCGCGTTTTTTCCCATGCCCGGCCGGGGGCATTGAAGAGCAGTAATTTGATTTTTCTACTCGGGGGGCCCCCAAACTCTTTCCCCCGGGAAATCCACG
>NW_028259127.1:0-5844 GCF_024713525.1 Acromyrmex echinatior | reverse complement strand
TCACCTTTAAGGGGAAAACCCCTTTCTTTGTTTTGGAAGCTTTTTTTGTTTTTTAATGAAAATTTTTTAATAAAAGTTTGTGCTTTTTGAAAAAAAAAAGGGAAAAGCCAAAATTACCCTTTTTTAAAGTTTTTCCCTTTATTTTCCCCGTTAGCCAGTTTTTCCCCAACTTTATGCATTTGTGAACGCTAACGATACAAAACCATTTAGAATCCGAGGTGGGATTTTTATTAAAATGATTTTTAGGGGAAAATTTTGGGAATTTTTGAATGGAAGTTTAAAAAGGGGGAATGTTTCCCAATTTGGATGGTTTTTTATTTTTTGGGGGCCCAAAGGGAAAAGGGGGAATATTTCAAACTTCCCAAGGGGGGACGATTTTAAAAAGAAGGGTTTGGGAATTTAAAAGTAAATTGTTTTTTAATCCCAAAAAGGGCATTGAAAATTTAATATTCCCCTAACCAAGGAAGGGACTAAAAAAAACCGTCATTTGTAAAAAGAGAAGGCCAAAATTTACATTTTTTTTAAATTTTTTGGGCTTTTACCAATATTGGGAACTATAAATTTTTTTATTTTTTTATCTACAATATTTATGGCAATTATAAAATAATAAAATTTTTTAAGAATTTAAAAAAAGAAAAATTTTTAAATGAACTTTTAAAAAAAGAGAAAAACAAAAAGTAAATTGATGCTAGCATGGCTTTTCGGTAGGGAAAACCTTTTACATAGAAAATGACGAGCTCGGCTGCGCGCAGAACTAGTTCGGAGAATTTTACTTTCCAATGTTAGCATTTTTTGGGGCAATGTTGGCACATGGTGGCACAGGGTTAAAGGGACCAAAAGGATCAGTCGTGATTCGTCGGGAATAAACCCCCAAACCCATCGTTTAAAAACGGACAGTTTACGAAGGGCAAGATTGACGCTCCATTTCCCCTTAAAATTAAAACACTTGATATTGATTGGGGTGAAACCAGCCCTACCGCGGTGTTTACAAGAACGGACGGATTGTGCGTTTTACAGACATATATGACCCGAAGTACGGTGGATAAGATACGCGTTCCAACGTGATCTCAAAACTGATTTCGGCTGCGCCCTGAATAAAAAAAACCTCGTGTATCGTGCGAGCGATTTGATGCTTGATATGGATAATGGCCCTGATGCGGGGATTCGATGTCTTTATCTTAGGAACGAATATGCATGCACGTACATGTCTAGTAAAGTTGTCCCGCAAGAACTTGGTCTCTCGTGCAACCGTTTTTTTTAAGAAGAAAGAGTAAGTAAAAAAAATTGGAACCTGATCGTTCTCTCGAACAGGATTTTTGGGAAAACTTTTAAGTAACTTTGATCAAGTCGAATTGATTTAATTTGGTGATCACAGTTCAATCGGCAAGATTTTTACAAACTTGTACTTTACAATTCATCATTTCTAATCTAATTTCTTCACTATCAGATACAAAGTGATAATTTGTTCATTTTTGTGAGCACTAATTTAACTTGACAAGAAATGCCGATAATCAGAGTTTGGTCAAAATAGTTAAAAGGTTTTTTATACTCAGTCGCTTTTACTTGACACTGTAGGTCAAGATAAGTAGTAAGATTAGTTTGGTTAAATGTTATTAATAACTTTTATTTTGAAATCTTAAAAAAATGTTTGTAAAAGTTGTACGAAAAAAAAATTTATAAATCATGAGAAATTTTAGATTTTTAATAAAAAAAATTACAAATTCTGATAAAATTATGTCTACTTTAGCAATGTAAATAGTTAATTAAAATTTGCTTTGCTAGAATTATTAATTCGTGAATATTAAGTAAAATTAAGTTTGTTGGTAAAATGATTTAGGCGAATACTCCAAAAATAAATATCTATTTATCAGGGTACTGTAACATTGTTAAAGCCAATGGAGAAAGAATAAAACCCAAAAGGAGAAATTGGAAACAAAAATTTAGATATTGTTGTGAACAATGACCTTGAGTTGGATGGTTATGGTATGAATGTTTATACAAAAATCAGTTGTTAATAATCGTGTACAATTTTGAGAGCATTTCTATCTGTTATAGGAGCTTGTAAAGGAACCACAACGTGCAGCACTTGTCTTTTAAATTTTTCAAGGATGTTTTTGAAATCTTCCAGACAAACCTACAGAAGAAGAAATTGACATGTGGATTGGCCAAGAACGAGGCCCAACGTAGTTTTACGAATTGAAATCTTTCTCCTTTTGAGAAATGTTTATGCTGATAAAAAGATCTATACGAATGAGAGAGAGAGAGAGAGAGGAGGGGAGAGAGAAACATTCTCTAAATCTCACTTTGTAATGTCTCCCCTACATTTATTCATGAATTAGCTCTTATAACCTATATCTCTAAAGGATGATTTTGAATAAAATTTGTTTAAGTAGAACCCTATAGGATCAAACATCGCTTGATTTGTTTTTCAAAAAATTTGTCTCAGTCCTTTATACTCCATTATACTTCGCATTTTTATATTTTTTAAGCAGTAAGAAAACTTTTTATTTAATTATTATTCATTTATATATTTTTTATTTGTCATGTTTTAAAATATATATATGTATTTAAATTATAGTTCGAGATTGGGCTGCCAAATAATTATGACTGAAGAACTCGACGGTATTAAAGTAAAAGTACCAGCTCCCATTAATGATGCAAGAACATAATAATTCAAAATTTGCATAGACCGGGAAAAAAATCGGAAAAAAAGCAGGGAAATTAAAATTGATCATGGAAAACGGGGGAAAGTCAGGAGAAAGTGTAAAAAGTCTGGAATTTCAAAATATGCTTCAATTCCTTAAACTGCTCCTATTTAAATAATGTTATAATTTCTCAAAAATTGACGTTCATTAGATCTGTAAATTTGGGTTTAGATAATTTAGGTGTTTATATTGATCTTTAGTGCAATCAATCTAATTATTCTTCCAATATAACATGTATGGTATGTATAATAGGCAAAAAATGATATTCACAGTTAAAAAATTTCTTTATAAATTTTAAAAATAATAAAAGGGAAAGTGTTTTGATTTGAAAGTAATGAGAAAAAAATATTAACGAATGATTTAACGAAATTAAATTATAGTAGTCTTAATATAAGATTTCTCAATAAGCCTACCTGTTAAAAAAATTTGCTCCGTACAATAATGGAAGCAAATTTCAAAATATACATAAAAATTTAATATATTTTGTTGTGAATAAAAGAACTTAAATTTAAAATTTATTTATGTTAAATTTCATGTAAATCTGTAAAAAAATTATTAAAAAATGTACTAAACTTGTAAAATTTTATGAAAAGTACGCAGAATTTCATGTGCATGTACATAAATATATTTTCAATTACAGATATATTAATTTTTTAAGGGAATATGAAATTAAATTAATTGTAAACTTAAAAGACATTAAATTGATATTTGTAACAGTACTGGTTTAAAAATGGGATTCAATTTTAATATTGTAAAAACAAAAATATTGTAAAGATAAATTTTTTGTGCATATTTTTTAAATAATTGTATATATATAGAAAATAATATAATATTATATATATATATTTTATAATATATATATATATTGTATGCGTATATAATGCGTGTTAATATTGACAATATTTTGTATATAAAAATAGTAAAAAGTTTTTCTCAAAATATTTAAAAAAGAGGTGAAAAAAAAAAAATTTTTTTTACACTTTTAAAAATAAACTATTTTTTCGTTCCTTATAATTTAGAAATCGGTTGTAAATAATTTAAATCAAATGCTCTCATCAAACTTTGTTACAAAATATATTGAGTTGTGTTTTATCTTTTTTATTTTTAAAGGGAAAATTGAAATATCCAAATGAATATTTAATCAAGAATCAAAAAGGCAAAAGATTTACAAGTAACTATTCTCGAGTTATAACAAACATATAATCCAAATGAAAAAACATCACTTTCACAAATCGTGAGATGTAAAATATATATATGTATATTGATAATTATATATAGGGAATATTAATCTATACTTCTATACTATCTAATATAATGAATGAATATTTAACAATAATAATGAAATATCGATAGAAAAATACTTGATAAGCAATCGGAGACTTTAAAACCATTTTACATTATGATTTAAATAATTTATGCATAACTTGATTCGCAGTACATATCCAGAATAATTTTTTTTCTTTTTTAATAATTAATATCAAATACATCTAATGTTAAATAATATCATACTAAAGCTAAACACTTTTGTACTATGGCGTTTATATGAACCAAACAAATAACTTACATGATTAAGTTACATGCTTTACTACTTTCCCAAATGTACTTATTACTATACTACTTCAAACGCAGTGAAGTGTAACATGTATGTTACTATATAATTTACTTATTTTCAACTTCTTTCTTACCCTGCCCATTTATTAAATTACATCTCCGATTTCTAGAATATATCATATAGTTCTTGCGTTATATGTACATATATGTTAATCAAATGTTTTCGGTTTACTTAAATGTTATAATAGTGAAAGTTAAGTTTTTCGTTTCGAATTATAATTCAATTGATAGAGCTAGGCCGTAGACACAAGTCGGAATATTGATATATTCATGAAATAAATTGATTTAATAATTTTTTGGAATCAAATATAAAATAACCCACAAACAAAGAATTTAAATAACACAAAATGATAGTTAAAAAAAAAATTTTAATCATTTTTCGACAAGATCGTGACTAAATGTGTAAAAACTTGCAAATACAGCAAAAGCTCCACTTTTTATTTGCCTATTAAACTCATTTTATTAATGAGTTTTTACATTTGTGGATGCAAAATTCGCTTAGTCGCAAAAAAGAACAATAAAGTGAAAATTTATTTTCAACATTTTATTTTAGAAATCCTAAGAATTATCTTTCTGTCTGTGATTTTTTTGGCGTATTTACAACATTCAAGTATAAATTTGTATATTTAGGTACCGTGATATACAAATAATATTTTGGTAATGTTTTACAAAAACGTAATCATGGGGGATATGGAACTTCTACCCTAAAATTTAAAGTAAGATATGTTATATCATACTCATAGATTATCGAGCGTTTTTAGTAAGTCGTTACCACATGATTTGTATCATCATTTCCCGGCAACACACCATAAACAACATAAATCTTATGCTTCTTTTGTTTCAGGTTGTATCGAAGTTAGATTCCAAAAAGCTTTAAATAACACAAAGGTCACATGTTATATATCGCGAGGATATGACTCAATATAAATAAAAAATAAAAAAAGATATCTTCTAAATGCTGTAGTTATTAAAATGTTGTACAAAATGTTAAAAAAAAGTAGTTTACATTTTTTTTATGTTCAAGAAAATGTTTAGTATCTATAAATTATACGAAACAATGATTAATATTTTAAATTTAATTAATACAAAAGTTTAAAATAATTTTTAATATTTCAAAGGAAAATTTTTTTTGTGGTATTCTATAATTTTTTTAAGATTTTATTTTTAGTATGTAGCTGCAAAACTTTTTAAAAGTATGATCTTTTATGAACACAAAATAACGATATAAATTATAAATCTAATTCAGGTACGCACTTAAATAAAATTATAAAACTTCGCAGCATATCTTATACCTTTAAATATTAAAAAACATGATGATAAAGGGAACGAAATTATGGCCGATATTCATAGCGGTTCTTTTATTCAAAAATCGTTTAAGAAACAATTAGGAACTGTATAGGTATCTTAAGATATTACTTAAGACGGTTTAACAAAGAATCGACAATGAATATCGATCTGTATTGATTATGTAATCAACAACACCATCCATTGTCTTGAAATTGAAGGAACTCATTAATTTTTTTTTTTA
>NW_028259126.1:0-5845 GCF_024713525.1 Acromyrmex echinatior | reverse complement strand
TTTTTGATTAAATTTTTAAAAAGCTTTCCCCGGGCCCAACCATGTGCGATTATCTTTTAATCAACTTTTTAAAAGGTTTTCAAATATTACGAAAATTACAAAAAATTTCCGCGAGGAAAATTCCGGTGTAAATTTTAAACGACATAAAAGTACAAAAAATTTTAAGGCAAATAAACATGCGGGGGAGGGGAAAAAAGATGAAAAAAAATAATAAAAGGTAAGCGAAGCCATTAAAAAAGATTTTATTTGTTGGAAAAAAAAATTTCATTTTATTGTCTAACCTCTTGTTTCATTAAGATTCTATTAAGGGAAAAAGATTTTTCAAAATTAAAATTTATGGAAAGAAAAATACAATCTTTTTTTTGCGTCGTTTCCCCTGGCCCCTTGTTTTTTTTATTATTTTTTTAATTTCGAGTATATAATATCCTTTTATCTGTTATTTCAGATTATTTTTGTTCATAAAAAATTTGAAAAAACATAAAAACCAAAACGCCTTTGGGTTCATGCAAAATTATAAAACAAAAAAAATACAAACATTTAAACAACATTTAAAATATTAAACATTTTTTTTTTTCAATAGTTTTTGTGCGTAGTTATATAATAAATTATTATTATCGGCCGCTGTTGGATAAAATTTTTTTAAAAAAAACAACAATAGAATATCACGAATTTATTCGCGTATTTAAATTTATTTTTGTTTAATGTATTTATGAAAAAAAGATTATGTTTTTCTTATTCTATAAATGCCTACAAAAAAAATTGTTTAAAGTAATTAAAAAGCAAGACAATTTTTACCCCCGGGCATTTTAAAAAAAAAAGACGGGGTTTTCAAATTTTTTTGTCCCAAGTTTATCTTTAGAGATTGAAGTAACGAAAATGATGAGCGTCACGACTGTTTTAAAATCCCCACGAAGTTGTTTTTCGCCCCGGAATAAATGAACGTCCCCAACAACTGATTTTTGGTACTTTCATTTTCAGAAGCCGAGTTTGAGAGAGATAAAAACTATTAGCCAAACAAGGAGGGGGGAAAGGGGAAAACGTAGATCCATTGTTCGATCCCCTGTGATTTAATGTTTTCTTTAAACAAATAGAAGATTCCGAAAACTATCTAAACAATCTCTTAATGCTACGCTCATACAAAAATTTGTTAGAACTAAGTTTGGTATAAAATATGATTTAAGTAAAGAGTTTTTGAATTTTTAAAGGAAAGTATTTTTTGTTATACAACGCAAAGTGCGGCTGAGCAAAGTTAAGTAAAAGGTTTTTTCAAAAAGTGTAGATTAGCACAACCCCAGAAAATTGCGTAGCGACGAAAAGAGGTGAATAAGACGGTTTTTGATAGAGAATAATATTTTTAAAAGGACATTTTCCTGCCATATATACAGTTTTTGTCTTAAATTGTTTGAGTTTTCTTCATAGTAAATTTTTGCAAAAATCTTTCCCCAAATTTTACAAATATATAAAAAATATTTCCAAGGAAGCAACTCCAAATTTTTGGGATTAAAAACATTTTGAGATTTGGTTTCTCTTTATTTCCCTCTCTCTTCGTGAAAAAATAAAATTGAATTTTAGAATCGCACCATAGTTTCAAGAGTTTAAATTTTTCATGGGAATGCAATACACCGAGCCAGTTTTTTTGGTTTTAAAATTTTTGCTGGTAAAGGTACGTGTGTACTTTCCTTGAAAAAGACTTAAATTGGGGACAAAAAAGTATATAGTTTTGGGTTTTACTGAAATGAGATTTTTAAATTCTTTGTTTTAATGTATTTGAAACTGACTTACCGGCCTACATATAAATACACGTTTAAAAATATGAATCTTGGAAAATTTAAAGCCCCCGGGAATACAGGTACAACTTATGGAATACTGTATGGCTCCAAATATAAGAATATCTAAATAAATGAAGAAAAATTGGATTAAAAATTTTTCAAAAATTTATTCAAATAATTATTTCGAGAAAAAACCAATGTAAAGGGTGCAAAGATACGTTCCCTAGTTATGGTTAAAACATTGCGGTTCGAAAGTTCGATGCGCCGCAAATGGACCTTTTAAAAATATATAGGAGGGGCCGATTGAGGGGGCCCTCAAAATAAAATACAGAGGGAAACCAGCGAAGGTCAAATGAATCACAGCGGTTTTTTTTATCATTTTGTGGTTTGTCTGAGTCTCTGATTTGCTTTTCCCCGCACGAGTTAAAAGAAAGTTTTTTCAAAAAAAGAAGAAGGTTTTAAAAATTTAAAAATTTTATATTCGCATTGTATAAATATATAGGAAAGCCCAAAATTTTGTCCTAAATGTTAGTTACGTATAATGGATATTTTGCCCCCAAAGAAATTTCCGGCCAAATAACGTTTTCCAAATAAATGATGAAAAAAGATGCATATTCCTCTCTGTACGTGTATTGCTTTATGGTATAAAAACTTACATCATTTTTGTTTTTTTTAAATTATTTCAAAATTTAATCAACGTAATTAAAAAATTTTTTTCTATCCCCCTTGGTGAATTTTTTAAAATTCTTTTTAGGAGGTTTTTAAAAAAGTTTTCCGCGGTTTTTTGTTAAATTTTTTAAATTTTGAAAAAAACCGGATATTTTTTAAAGGAAAATTCCAAATATTTGTTAAAATTGGGTTTAAAAAGTTTTTTGTTCTTTTACACCCTTTTGTGAAATTTCCCTAACACGTGGTTTTTAAAAATTTTAAAACAAAATGGTCCTCTCATAGGGGCCCTCTTTTTTCCCACGCTTTTTGGGCCAAAAGTTTTTCCCCCGTGAAAATTTCCCCCCACGCGTTTCGCCCAAAAAACCCCACGTCCTCGGGCCATTTGAACGCCCCACTTTAAAGGGGTTAGTAGGGTCTTTTTTTGTGCCGAAAGGGGTGAAACCCGAACGCCCTTTGGGCGCGTGTTAGCGCCCCCCGCCGTTTTTCCCTTTCGGGCTTTTTGACACCTTAAAAGGGCGAATTTTTACGTTTTGCGGGTTTGTGTCGGTGGCGGCCCGTCGTTTCGTTCACTCGTGGTAAGTATCAGAATTTGGGATGGCGGGTTAAAAGGCTCCGATGGCCCCGGGAAAAAACCCCCCTTCCCGGAAATTAACGGTTTTTCGTTGCGGCCCAAAACCGGCCCCGGTCCCCGGCATAACTTAACCAGTCCCCCGGGCCTTTTCCCCACCACCCTTTTTTAAAATTTTAAAGTTCGAGGGGGGCAAACGACCGTTGCTTTTCCCCCAGCCGGGTTGGGAAAACCCCCTTTTCGCTTTTCGCAAGTCGGAGGGCCTTCCCTCCCCAACCCATTTGAACTACCATTTTTCCCGGGCCTTTTTTTTCCCCCACCCCCGGGGTTCTTAAACTTTTTACGAAACCGGTATTAAAGGTCAGATTGGATACATTAGAATTCCCAAAGGGGCCAGGGAAAAAATTTGGTTTCCAAAAGAGGAGGGTAAAAAAAAGGACCTTTTTCCAAAAAGTTTGTAAAAAAAAGAAAATAATTTTTTTTTGGTAGATTGGATACAATTAAATTAAAAATTTGGGTGGATTTTAAGGAACACTCCGAAATTTTGACCCAAAAATTTTAAAAATTTTTTTGGCTAAAATATTTTTTTAAATTTTTTTGAAGAGGTTCCCTCCAAACCTTTTTTCCCACCCGGGTCAAAATTTACAAAAAAAAAAATATTTTTTTTTCTTTTTATTTATTTCCCAAAATGGGGCCCCCCCCCCTTTTTTTGGTTAACATCTTTTTTTGGGAATTTTATCTAAAATTCGCAGACGAAAGGTTGCCCGGTTGGGAAGATTTTCTAAAAACTTTGATAATGTCACTTTAACGGGGAAAGTTATAGTCCGCAACATTTGTACAGATGAAAATTTATAATTGTGAGCCTCTGTTTCCATCTATTTTTAACCCGTGAGGGAAAACCCGTTGGGCATACGCGGGTATGCATGCAATAAAACTATTGCAAATAGTCCCCCAATTTGGCTCGAGCATCGCCACTTTCCGCAATGGACCATTAATCGGGGGGATATCAACGGCATTCTTTCTGGATAGCTTCTAATTTGGGGGATTTTCTTCGTAAACCCGGGGAAAGGGGGGGAAAATTTTTGGGAAAATCTTTTTTACAAACCCCAATGGCCAGACTGTTTTTGGCATCAAAAATTGGGGGTTTAAAAATTTTTCCCTTCTAGTTAGTTTGCTCCCCCAACGTTTTGGAATTATTACCGAAAGGGGTTTTAATTTTAAGTAAAATTTTTACTTTTTCCCCGTATTGAATTAATTGTCGATTTTACCCCATGTAATTCCCATTAATAAATAAGGGGGAGGGTTTCAGTAGTTCAGGACCGAAAATTTTTACATTTTTACCCCCGCCCAAATCGCCCCGAGGTACTCAAACGACCAGGGTGTCTTTGGGGCCCTTTTATGCATATCGTGTTTCAGATTCCCTTCTTTGTCGGCGCTCCCGGTCATTTCAAGGGTTTTATTAGGGGGGTATACCGAATAAAAACTATATCCCTCCCCCTTAAAATTTTAATTAAATTATAAAAATTTAATTTAAAATTTTCTAATATTTTTTTTTTTCGTTTACGTGTATCGTAAAAAATTTAAAGGGGAAAAGGGTAAAGTTTTAAAACAAAAAGCAAAACAAAAAACTCCCCAAAAAGGTAAAACCATATAAAAAATTGTTAAAGGTTTCCCCGGGAAGAAAGCAAAATATTGTAAGTAAAATAATTCAGATGGCCCAAAAAAAAAAAATAAAAAATTTAATTTTAAAATTTTTCCCTTTCCCCCTTTTCCCCCCTTTTCAAATTTCCAAAACGTACCGTTTTCGTTTTTCATCTCGCCCCCCATTGACTTTAAAAAATGTTTTTCCAAAACGGGGAAAATTTGGATGAAGGGGGCCTTTTAAAAAACCCTTTAATTTCCGCCCCCCCAATACCTTTCAAAAAGCGCCCCATCGAGGCAACCGGTTTCCACGCGGGGGGCCGCGACAAAGGTTTGGATCTTCCCCCCGGGGCCCGCTAAAGATCAAAACAAAAACGGTTTTTTTAAAATTTCCCGTACGAAAGTTTTTCCTTTTTTCAACTCTTTTAAAAAAATACCCTCCACATAAATCTCCAAATTTCCCGGGGCCCCAACCCGGCCCCGGCCCGTGAGGGCCCCCGTTTTGTTGCCCCCGCCCGCCCCCCCCCGCCGACTCCAAACCTTTTTCCTTACTCTTTTACCCGATGGCCCGACTTGCAAACCGACCCCCCGGGCCCGCGGGTTCCCCCCCTTCGCAGCTTCGAGCAAAAAAGAGGAATGGGGCCCCGGAAACCGTTCGGCAAACCCTCCCCCCAAAAACCCCCGGCGAGCAAAAAGGCGCTCCCCATCGATTTGGGGGCTTCTCCGCCCCCCCCCCCCCCCAAATTTAAACCGAAAGGGCCGCATTGTTTTTGGGCAGGGGGTTGGGGAAAAAAAGAGGAAAACCCGGTACCCCCTCCCGTGTGTGTCTTTTTCTGACCATCGCGAATTTTTGCTGGACTTTTTGGGAAAAGGGGCCCTTTAATTAACCCCGAAAAATGATTTTAAAGGGCCCTTTCTTACCGGGGGTCTGGGAGCCCTCAATTTTACGGAAGGGACCCACAGGAAATTTTTCCCGGCCCCAAAAAAACCCCCATATGAGTTTAAAACCCGATAGATCCATTTTTTCCCGATTTTAAATTTGGGAAATTTTGGTTAATGGGGGTAAATTTCCTAACAATTTTATAGAAAAACTTTATATGGGGAAGATAAATTTATTGGAATTTTAATTCAACCAAGTTTACGATATTTAAAAAGCTCAAAAAAAAAAAAAATTTTTTTTTATTATACAACCCAGCAG
>NW_028259125.1:0-5897 GCF_024713525.1 Acromyrmex echinatior | reverse complement strand
TTAATTTTATTTCATTCTTCCTAAGCAAATAAACCAAGTAATTTTAAATAAAATTGCATTAAATAAATAAGATTTCTTTAATTTATCAGATTAGTTTTGATTTTTTTTTCGATTAATTTTAATTATAATTAATCTAATTTTTAAAAAGTTAGATCTACTTAAATTACAAAATTCTAAAAAAAATGGATTTATTTAGAAATTTAAATTTCTCGATTTCTCAAATTTTATCGATTAAACGTTTACAAACTTGTCATACATTCTTTTCTTGCTTCGAAATTATTTAATGGAACCAAGATAGATTTTCTTCTATTTGAATTATATAAAAATCATTGATAGTAAATATGATTACATTATCCGGTTAGAAATCGATCTTGATAGACACGTTTCTCTCACACTACCCCGCTTTCTAGAGGCTTGCGAATTGCCTGCTACAGTTCCCTCCAGGCACGCTGATATACGGTTATCCACGAAACTGCCACTGTGTGCCGCACTGAGTCTAAGGTATCTATACAAAGGTAGTAAATGAGAGGCGAGAATCCTGCATATATTCGTCAGTCCTTACGTCGGTCAGCAAACCTCCTCGCCGTCATCGACTTTTGGATCGTGTCTTGCCCTGAGATACAAGTAGTAATCGTTTGACGTTGTTCGATAGGAGGCATATCTCTGCGTGGAATGAGATAATTCGATAGTGAGAAATTTTGCTGGTTCGTGAAAGGAAAGAGGCGATTACACCCCGAGTCATGCGCGAACCTTTCTTTCTTCCGGCTCCCAGCACCTATCTCATCTTACCGATCTAATCACGTATTAACCAGAGCGTTCCCGAGCGCTCTAAAAATATCGCTATCCTCGAGAAAAAAATTAATTTATTACCTCTAAAATGAACTAATTGTATGTATACGTACGTTTTAATTCAAAGAACATTATTTTCTTACTGATAACGTTGCCGTGCCATAATTGATATTTCTTTATTATATACAACAAATGTGTAAATATAATAATTTGCATGTACAAATATTATCTTTTCATCTTTCTCGAGGTACGATAATTTGCGACATGATCCTATATGGGAATCGACGTGCAATCCTATTTAATTTCAATCGGATTTCATTTTCTTTCACGAGGATATTAATGATCTTACCCTTCAGTCCCTGACTGAACCGGACATCATCTGATAGAAAATATGATAGGAACCTCGGGGTTTGTTGAGAGATACACGAGCCTTCTCCAGTAGATCTGTATGAAAAGAACATTATGTTATGAAATATACTTTATCTGAAGAATATATTTTTGTTTATAAAAAGTTCTACGAAAAGATTTACTTTTTAAAGGCAAAACATCTAAAAAAAAGAAATATATATATATGTATATACGCTCTATTTCAAGTAAGAATATTAAAACTAATTTCAATTAGCTATTGATAATGATGAGAACAACATAATTAGAACAACAAGAATAGCAAATAAAACAATTGAAAATAATATAATTATACTTTTTACGTCAGAAATGTTTTTTCATGTTCCAGTCCTTTTTCCAATTGTTTTTTTTTATGATGTAATCATAGATTTAATGAGTTTAAACGATAGATAATAATTAAAATATTGTGTATAGAAAAAAAAACCAATTTCTTATTGACCGCATTTATTAATAATAATTGAAATTATTTTTTCTTAGCAAAAAATAGTGTGAAAAAGACGTCGTCACGCGTGCCATACATTGTTGTTATATGCGCAAGGATTGAGCAAGGGAACACGACGATGACGCGAGCAGATTTTAAGCCAAACGATACGAATGGAGCGGTCCGCAAAAATACCGGACGCAATCAAAGAACGCGGACGGTGTAAATCGCGAATCGACGCCACTGCGCCTCCACCTCCGAGGCGCGCGTTTGCGTTGTGACGATAATAACCCGTTCGCCTTCCGTCACCTTGACGTGACTATTAAACGCCGGACGTGATTAACTGCACAAAATAACATCCACTGACATTTCTTCTATAAATAGACTAAGCTGTTTTCTAATCTCGTTTTCGCTTTAAGAATATCAAATAAGATACTCACATGTCTCATATCGGCACCGGCCAGCTTTCCGGATGGACCGAAGTGAATACGTGATGAATTTACCCTATTCAAGATGAATGAAGCAATTAATCCATTTTATGTTAACAGCAGATCTCGACTTTTCAGTCACAGTCGATCTATCGTTGTAAACAATATTCCCTGTTTTTAATCGAGCATTCCTACTTTCTTAACGAAAAGGAGGTTTTTGCTATCTAAAAATTTAGCTACACATCTGAAAATATTTTGTTTGCATCTCAAAATAATTATGTAGAATGTTCAATTGAGTGTTAGAATGGCAAAATTTTTTGCATTGTTTATCATTACTTGATATTTCTACGTATATTTAACGCTCTAGCACAATTATTTTAAAATCTTAAAATAGTTAGCTAATTTTTAGATATTTCAGCACAAATTGTTCTTCTCCGTGAAATTGAAATAGATAATAAAAATCTGATATGATAAGGTTAAAATAATAGTATCAAGTAGTATAAATATAATTGCATTTTATATATATAATTTTTACAATTATAACACAATTGTACAATTGTGCAATAATTATACACTGTAATAATGTATAATTATTCATATTTCAAATAAGGATCCAATAATATCCCTAGCTATTTTTAAATCTCGTTTAAGTCTCCCAAATCATTATTGGACTTCCTCGTACGCATCGTTTATCCCGCCAAATAGTATGGCTATTTATCCTATTGAACGCTTCGTATATCAAGCGCGTTAAAATGAAACACTTACGAAACGAGGTTATCGTTACGTGACGGTCTTGGCGTTACCGAGGCCTCCAGGACGGGGTTGGTCTGGACGACTTGGTCCTCCAGGATGCCTTTCTTCGCTTGACCTCGCTTCAGTCTCCTTATCTTTCTTAGTCGAGGCCCGACGTGGCGAAGTACGCGATTACTTTTTTCGTGTTCTCATCTTTCCGGCACAGACTCACCGGGAAACACATAGACTGGTTTTTCGTTATCTGTCAGGGGCAAGAGACCAGATTTTTCATAACGAATGTCGTGAAATCGACAAAATCTCTTCAAATCAATCCTTACAGTCTTTTAGATAAAAATCCTTTTAGATAAAAAAAAAACTGCTTCTCGTATAATATTTTTTACGTACTGGTAGCTGTTGACGTAGGCTCCTCAGAATGGAAAAAAGGGGGGCGGCCCCCACACCCTCTTCCAGGGTATTTTTGGCGCTCAAAGGGTTTGGGGGATCTTTTGTAGGATTAATACCACGCAGAATGCCGGAATGGTCTCAAAAATAAGTCATTTAAAGATATAATAAAATAAAGGTTTCGGCCCTTTCCGGGCTCTTTTTTTTATTCGCCAAACGGATTTCTCATCTGGGCGGCGACTGTCCCCTCGCACAAAATCATACGAAAGTGCAAAAAAAACTGCTCACATTTAAACATTCGAATTTTGACTCAAAAAAAATTATTATCATATAATCTGAAATTTACCGAAAATTTTATAATAAATTTTGAAAATAAATTAGTTTTCAATTATTAATAAATTATTTTCCCTTTTAAATTTAATAAAAAAAATAAATTATAATAAATAAAAAAAAATTTATGGTTTTCAAAGCTTTTTCCAATACTGTATTCGAGAGAATTTTTTTTTTTCTCCATTAATCATATCCACATTAACTTGTTGAAAAGAATTTTTCTAATATTAAATCTTTTTTCCCTTAAATTTCGAATAGTTAAAATTTTTTCTGAAAAATACTTGTCTAGTTTTTATTTTTTTTTTTTTGTCCAAATCCTCAAAAATTTCCCAAATTAAAAATAAATACTAAAAAACCAAAAAATTTTTCAAAGCAAGAAATTAGAAAATTAATTTATTATAGTTAATTTATTATATAAATTTAAATTGGGATTTTGTTAATTTCACGAATATCCGACTATCGAAATATGAAAACACCAAATAATATTATTTAAACAAAAAAATTTAAATGCCAGCGGTTTTCCTTTCTCATCGTAATAGGTGCGACTTGTGTCAAAAAAGGGAAGTATCCTTCGGCTCCCTTTGTGACACTGCGCTAAGCCAGTTTTAAAAAAAATGGATCATTTAAAAAACAATAGGAAAAACAAAAAGATGATTACACATCTTGTATGAATCAAATGAAGAGAATGTCGTGAATTTAATCGACGAGCATTCTCCGGTGGAGGCGAAAATGGCAAAGCGTAAGATATTCCTTTGACATTTTTTCAACACGAGATCTCTCTCATGTTGATCGAAAGTATTTCCATCTGAAAAGGAAAAGAAAACTTTCGCCAAACAGGGAAAGAAATCACAGAACGTCACGACACTTCATTGTGCTTTGAGCGACGATGTCATTTTTTTTTCAAAACCAAAAAAAATCATGCTCTCCAGACAAAAGTCTGGAGTAAACACCAAATCAAAATGAGTACTAAAAATCAAAAAAAAACCCGGGACGTCGCAGCGGGTCATAGTGCTTTGACGACGTTAAAAGAAAGAAATAATTTTTAAAAATCATGCATCTCTCCAAAAAAATATTGCGAACGAAAATTCTCATCGGGCATGGGAAAAGGATCATCGATAAAAAATAAAGAGATTGGGAGACGTCGTGACATTCGTCCCTGTTTTAAACGACGACGCTCCTGCACAATTCCTTTGCATCCGGGTCGACCTTTGTCGCGGATGACGAACGGAGTATAAAGCCAAAGGGACCTTTGGGAATCGCAAGACGCGCCCTTTGGCGTTTTGAGCGTTTGACCCGGTCCTTCGAAACTAGCCCCAGAATCTGAAAGGGTGTCGTGACAGTCAGGGCGGTGGCTCGAAAGTAGAGGAGGACACTCGGCCAGACAGTCCAGACAAAACCCTTCATACCTGGGATGAAGAGAGGAAGGGTGCGAGCATCTCCCCATTGCGAGGGGAAAAATCTTACATAGATGAGCTTTGGGGTAGTAACGTTGCTTCAAGGGTTTTGGGGACCGGAAACATCGTTGAGATAAACAATTGGACATGTCCTCGCATTTCCATACTTTTGGGTGGTTTTCCCCGCTGCGCTGGTCCTTCTTGAGTCCTTGTCATCTCGCCCCAAGAGAAAGAAAAGCGCATTAGTGACATACGTCACGACAATTGACTTACGTAAATCAGTTTGGCTAGTAACGCTGCTTCAATTGTGCAAACACCGACGCTTCGGGTTTAAGTAGTCAGGTCGGCCAATCTTCGGCTTCTCGATTTCGGCGGGGTTCACTTGGACAGCTGGTCCTTTGCGATACTGTTTCGTTGCACTAGTATTTTCTTTTTTTTTTCTCTTTCTTTTTTTTTCATTTACGTTGCAATTTAGCGATTCAGTTTTCAATCTCTCAGTTAAAGCAGAGAGAAAACACTCGGAATTTGTATATTATTTTTTTTATTGGAATATTTTATCTTAATTTAAAAAAACCAAAAAATCTCTCATCTTCACATTTGCGAAAATAAATTTAATTGGGTGAAAAATTATAAACGTTACAAAAATAAAACCTGTCCAATATTTAATAAATAGAACATTTTTCAATCGTTTTTCATTATGGTCTACGTATAACTTAATTACAATTTATAATTTTAATTTAAATTTAATGAACATTAAAATTATTAGAATTATAAATAATGATATAATTTAATATTTAATAATTTCCCAAAAAAAGTAAGAAATAAAGAAAATATTTAAAGTGGGTCTTTGTTAAAAGTAACTTGTTAAAAAGAAATTATAGCTTTTAGTAAGTTGTGACATTGACTTGTTACAAAAAATTTCCCCAGAAAATTAAAAAAAACAAAAAAGGATCATCAAGCGGGGAAACAGGTTTTTGAAAGGGGCATTAAAATTTA
>NW_028259124.1:0-5996 GCF_024713525.1 Acromyrmex echinatior | reverse complement strand
TTATACATTGTAAGTTACAAAAATTGTTAGTTATTAGATTTAAGTCTAAGATAAAATAAAATTAGTTTGTAAGACATGCGTTACGAAAAAAAAAAAAGAATAAAATTATTTATTTGGTGTAAAACATTCAGATTAATTTCATTATTACATTAAAATTGTATACTTTTTATTATTATTTTTATACTATTTAAAATTTTTAATCGTTTTTTAAAGTTTTCTTATTTGATCTAGCAGCGCCAAGGTTTACTTCTTTAAAATTATTTGTGATCACATGAAATGGACAAAATAACGAAAATTTATCATAAAAATTTAAATAAGGTTTTGAATTAAAAAAACTACTACTTTTGTTTGAAAGAAAAAATGTTTTGAATTGCGATATGAAATTTCATATAAGAAGAATTAAAAGCCATTTGGATCAAAATAGGAGATCCTTCAATAAGATATATACGAAAATAAAAGGGGCCCAAGTAGTAAATAAGTTTTTAAAAAAAACCCAAAAGTAAAACACATTTTTTTGATCGTTTCATTTTTATTTCTCAACATAGTCTCCTTCAATCATACACTTGATCCAACGATTCTCCAACTTTTCAAGCTGTCCGAATAAATATTGTCCAACCCTTCAAAATTTAAAGGGCCTCTGTTTCAGCGATGAGCTGCTCTCTGATAGTGAATCCCCTTTCCCATTTCTTCAGGTTTGGAAAACAGGAAATAGTCGCGGGGGGCTAAATCTGGCGAATATGCGGGGATGGGGAAACAATTCGTACGGAATTCATTGAATTTGGCCATCGGTACCAGGCACGTGTGAACCCGTGCTTGTCTTGATGGAAAAAACACTTTCTTTTTCGCCCAAATGGGGACGTTTTTCTTTAAAATGTTGTGAACGGTTAAGCTGCACAAGTAATCGCCATTAATCTTTGCTGGACGGAAAGGTAATCGATATGAATTAACGCGTGCTTCCCCAAAAACTGTGACCATCATTTAAAGGCCATCATTCCACGGTCTTTGTCTTCTTCGGAGCTGGGGTTTACTCGGGTGGAGTCCATTGTTTGACTGTTCCTTCGTCCGGTCGGGTGTGAAGGGAATGGATCCTGGTTCGTCTACAGTATGAACGACGCCAGAATTCATCGGATATGTTTGAAAATCTCCAACTTGTTTTGGAAATTTGTCACATGGTCCGCGATGTCGTGGATTTTAATCGATTGATGAATTGTGGTCCCAGAGAGTAAACGCCGGCCCATCTTACCGATAGCTTTTTCAACCCCAAATTTTTCGTGGGAAAATTGAAAACACTTTTGCCAGTGATATGCCGTGGCCTCAACAAGCTCGCCCAAAACTTTCACTCGTCGATAAAGGCCCAAAACAATATCGTTGGACTTATCAATGATTTTGGCGTAGCGCCTCAATTGGGACATCCCGAACGAGATGCATCACCGTGGGATGTCGACCACGTTTAAATTTATTCACCCAATTGTATACAGTTGCAAAACGTGGTGCAGATGTGCTATGAACATTTTCCAACTTGGCTTTGATTTTTTTCGGCTTTAAATTTTTAAAAAAGGTAAAAATTTTTGATCATTTGCCCAAAAACCTCTTTTTTTTCCAATTTTAAAAAAAAAAAAAAAAAAAACACAAAAGTTTTTTCTTTTTAATCGTCTACAGAAATAAAAACCACGGGGAAGATTCCGTTAAAAATTTTTGACAGTAGCCCGGGGGAAAAAAGATCCCATTTGGGAAAAAAAATTCGTGACAGGGAAAATGCGGGTGTCCTCTGAAATTTTTTCTAAAAAAATTATTGACTTGCCCTCGAGTATATAATTTTTTTCCCGGGTTGTACAAATTTTAAAGATATCCCAAATAAGGGATTTCTTTATTAAAAAGGGGTTTTGTTTAATATGAGTTTTAAATTTTGGGCCCCAAAATTTGTTGCTATCAAATTTTTGTACAAATGATACTTTAAAAATTTTGTAAAAAATTTGCCTGTGGGTTATCGTTTCCAAATTTTTTATGCGAAGGATACATAAATTAGATTTAAAGGGTAAATAACAAATTTACTTGGGCTTTACTTTTTAATTTATGGAATTGTAGTTTTTGGGGTTTTTTAATTTTAACGGGGTACAAAAAATTTTTTTCGAGGGGGAAAAATAATTTTTCCCAGAGGGTTTTTAAAAAATGCTATTACAAAAATCCCGAAGAATATCTTTTAATTTAAAAAGAATAAACTTTGAAAAGGATTAAAAACTATTATTTCTTGGGTTGGAATAATAAAAAAAAAATTTTTAACCTAATTTTTAGGTTTTATTTTAGGGAAACAATATATTCTTACCCCTTTTTTTACCTTTTTTAAAAAAAATTTTAAAAAACTGCCGTTTACCCTTTCGGCCCAGGGGACGTTCCCACTTTTCCCTGCAAGGGGTTCCAATTTAACCCTTTTCCCTTTTTGGGAAAGTACGACTTTCCCAAACCCAAAATGAGTTTATTTTTTACCCCTCCCTTGTTTTTAAAGGAAACGCTGAATTTTTAGTGAAACGACCCCTTTTCGGGGATGGGGAAAGGGAATTTGTTTTTGCGTGGGGGAAAATAACCCCTTGAGGGCAAGGGGGGATGGGGGGGAAAATCGCCGAATGAAATGTCCCCTAAAATACATTTTTTTAAAACAGGAAATTTTTGGGTTTTTATATAATAAAAAGAGACATATTTTTTAAATTTTTTCTTTAAAACTTTTTAAGAATTTTAAAGGGGCGAAAAGGCCTTTGAACCGTTGGCCACTCAGCCATGGGAAACCCTTTCAACAAAATGTGTGGGGCAAGATCATCGGAGATCCCCTAAAAATGAAGGAGTAAAAAAACCCCCCTAAAGTAAAGGAAAAAAACTTTATATGTGTATATATAATGGATATGATATTAAAATATATATTATTTTAAAATATATTTTAAAAGGGGGGGGTCTAATTTAATGTCCCACCCCAAAATTTTTTTATTTTTTTATCTTGAAAAAATGTTCAGACAAAAATTGTATGGTTTGAGGGATTTTCAAAATTGTGGCATTTTTGGGTAGGGTTTCTTTAAGTTACTTGAAAGGGCAGTGAAGGGTTATTTTAATCTTTTTTTTAAAAGGAACTTTCCCCAAATTTTTTTTGTAGTCATCTCGAGGGAAATTTTCAAAATTTCTATAAAAAAATCAAATTTTATTAAGATACGTTGAGTTAAAGGCTTGGAAGTTTCAGCATCGGGCCCTTAAATTAGGCCCTTACCCCAAATGTCCCACCGACCCAAAAACCCCAATTTAAAAATTCAAGATTATGAACCCCCTTTGGAAGAAACAAAATTTTTCAAGAAACAACCCCCTGAAACATTTTCCCCCTTATTTTTATTTCGTAAAAAAAGAATTTTGGTTTCAAAAATGAAAGGAAGAGAAAAAATATCCCAAAGACCCTTTATCTTAAAGAATTTTATTCAAGAAGTGATCTTTAACAAAAACTTAGAGAAATTTTTAAGTCGGACAAACCCTTTGGGTTAAAAGCTTTAAAGCCGGGAAAGCGTAATTTCCCAAACCTTATAACCGGAAAAATAACTTTTAAATTTAGATTTACAAGGAAAAGTGCAAAAACAAGGGAAAGGGGTTCCCTTAAAAAATAAAAGGGTAACCTTAAAGTGAAACCCTTTAAAACCCATTTAAGACTAAAATAATGACATTATTGCCCTTCCCCCCAAAACCCCTTTCAACTTTTATCTGAAAAAAATTTTTTCAAGATTAAAAAAAAAAAAAAAAGGTTTTTTTGGATTTTCACATTTTTTTAAAAAAAAAACTCCTGTAATATAGTCCCATTTTAAAAAAATGATTTTAACCCATCCGGGCAGACAAATTTTTGTAAAAAGCTTTAATGCCGGGGGGTTAACCCGTAACCCTTTTAAACCTTATAACAAAAAAAAAGCAATTTTAAAAAAAAAAATTTTTTTATTATAGTGTTTTTAAAAGCCTTTTTGAGGAACTCTACAAGAAAATGTAAAGAAAAAAAAGGATTTTTCCCTTTTAAAAAAAAAACGACCCCACCTTAACGATTTTTTGGGGACGCCCCCTAAAAATCAAATCAACTTCTTTGTCCCCCTTTTGAAATTTTTAAAACTTTTGTTTGAAAAAATTTTTTCCCTATTACCCGAGTTTTCGAGGGAAATTTAAAAGCATTTTGTTTTAAAATGATTAAAAAAAAAAAACCCGGATATAATTTTAAAATATTTTCAAATATTTGGGTGAAAAAAGTAATAATTTTTTGACCCGTCAAGCAAAGACAGAGGGCCCAAAATGGACGACATACCCGTGCCCTCAAGGGGAAACTTTTTATGGAACCTTACCAGCAGCAAATTTTGTAAGTCTAAAATTTTCTTGGGGGAAATTTAAAGGGGTAAAAGCCTTTAAAAAATATTTTTGGGGCCTTTTTTATTTTTAACCAAATTTTAAAAACCCTTTTAAAAAAAAGGGAATTAAAATTTTTTCTGTTGTTATTTAGGGCAAAAAAATTTGGGAAAATTTGGGGGGGAGGAGGAAAAAAAACTTAAAGGGGGTGATGGTAAATTTTTTAAAATTACCCCCTTTAGTGAAGCAATCTGTATTGTTTCCCCGGACCAAAAGTTAACCCCCTGACAGTCTTGGCACAAGACTATGAGATGTTACAAACCCGTAACCAAAAAAATCGTACTTTGTTGGGGTCGTGTTATGGGAACCCCATATGGAAACGGGTGGAACAAACCCCGAGAAAACAAGGGAAAACACCCGACGGAGGGGATATGGGTTTTTGATCAGGTCGACGAAGGGGGTTTGTTTTTTAAAGCTAAAAGGGGGGAAAACCCTTTTTTTATTTCGTATTTTAAAAGGTAAATTCTTATTTTTAAAAAATATACAAAAAATTTCGGGGTTTTCAATAGTTTTCGATTTATTTTTTTTGGGGGGTTTTATTCAAGAAAAATTTGGGAAACGTTTTGGGAAAAAAAAATTTAAAGGGGGTCCCTTTTCAAAAACTAAAAATTTGGGGTAATGGGTTTATGGGAAAACCCAAAAGGGGGCCCCAAAATTTTTAGTATGTTTTTTGAAAAAAAGTTGAAAAAAAATTTAAATTTTAGCGAAAAATTTTTTTTAGTTTAAAAATTTTTCTATTTAAAAAAAACAAAAGTAAACAATTTTTATAAAAAAAAAATTAAAAAAAAAAATAAAACGCTTTTTTAGGAATAAATGCCCAAAAAAAAATTAAAAATTTAAAAAATACCGATTTTTTAAAAAATTTTAAATTTTTAAAAAAGAATATTTGGTCAAATCTACGCTATAGATTTGGTCATCTCGCCTAATTTTACAGTTAAAAAAATAAAAAAATTTAGAAAAAAGCGGCATTTTTCACACCAAAAATTTTAAAATTTACTTTCTTTGCCCCAAGGGAGAGTAAAAACAATCCAATCTCATCACAGGGTTTTGAGGGTTGGATGGAAATTATCTATATTAAAATAATATATATATATAATTTTATATTTTAAAATATTTTATGTTTTCATTTTTCCCTGAGGGGGACGAATGTGACATCAAATTTGGTTTATGGTAAAAACCCCCTAAAATAAACAAAAACAAAACTATAATAAAAAACATGTTTTAAAGAATTTAATTTAAAAAGAAAAAATTTTTTTCCAAAGCAGTTTTGCCCCTAAACTCCCCTTTTTGACGACAAAATGGGGCCGAAATAATACTTTTTGGGTCATAAAAATTTAAAAAATCGTTAAGGGAAATTGTAATTTAAAAAAAAAGGGGTTGGGGAAAAACCCTCAGAAGTCTTAAATTTTAAAAAAAAGTAAAAAAACCAAAGTGGGAACTGTACGTATAATAAAAAACCCGAAGGGTTTAAAAGCGTCGAAAGATGCCGCAGGGGTTTCTTGCAATTTGAAGGGGGGGGGAAAAAGGGGGCCTTTCATTTTGGGGAAATTTACCCAAAGGGGAAAAATTTAAGGGGGGCAAGGGGG
>NW_028259123.1:0-6068 GCF_024713525.1 Acromyrmex echinatior | reverse complement strand
TTTACTACTATATATTAAATATTCTAGTTTAAAAAGTTTTTTGCTTTCTGGATATCTCTAGTATCTATGTAAAAAGTGTTTTTTAATTTTGAGCTTTATCCAAGTCTTTGTATCTGTTTAAGTTCTATATTTTATAATAATATTATTTTAAGGATAGTTATTACTTTATTCTTTATCTCTTACTCCTCTAGTAACTGTAGTTTATAAAGATCTGGCCTATTCTCCTTAGATACTGTTATCTTAGTATATTATCTGTAATATTTATGCTTGTTATCCGCATCTCTTATGGTAGTTCTGTTGTGTCTTGTTGTTAAGGCTTCATCTACTTACGTTTAGGTCTTTTAAATAAATAATGTAAGCTAATAAAGATTATATAATAATATTATATAAAGATTAGATTATATCAGATAATGACTAGTAACTTTCTTAATTTATATAACTTAATTTTTTTAATAAAAAAATCTTAATATTAAGTTATAAGAAAAATCATAATATTTTATATTAATTATATATATATCTTTAATAAACTATTTATATTTATTTTATATTATTTTATATTTAGTTATTAAATATTCTTAGAATAAAGTAAAAAAATAAAGATTATTTATTCAGAGATTTATATTATAATAATTCTTTTCTTTTTCTTTTTTGTAAAGTTATAAATAATATTAAACTAAAATAAAATCTTTAATTTTAAGAATTAATAATTTATCTATTATTATATAAACTAGTTTAATTAATATATCTAGATAATATATAATTTTATAGATTTTTAATAACTATCTTAATTTACTACTCTATTATAATAGAATAATATAGACTTTATAGTTTATATTTTTCTATTATATAAGTAATATAAAGATATATCTGATATCTTAATTATAATTAACTAAATATTCAGTCTCAGTATATTTAATATATATTAAATTTAATATTAAGGATAATAAGAAATAAGTATTAATTATAATAAAATCTTATTTAAAGTCTATAACTCTATAGATAGATATCCTTCTTAATTAAGTTAAGATTTATTCTTATTAATAGCTATAAGTTACTTATAAGTAGAATAACTATAAACTTAATCATATTAGTAGTTTATATCTTATTAAGTTTGATTATGTATTATGATTCTCTATAATATGTAAATTATTTATTAAGCAGAATAACTGTAAACTTGATCATGTTAGCAGTTGTATCTCATTGAGTTTAGTTGTATACTGCTGATTTTCCATAATATCTAGTTACTTATTAGGCGGAATAACTATAAACTTGATCATGTTAGCAGTTTGCATCTCATTAAGTTTGGTCAATGTACTGCTGATTCTCTAATATATGTAAGTTATTTATAGGCAGAATAACTGTAAACTTGATCATGTTAGCAGTTTGCATCTCATTGAGTTTGGTCGTGTACCGCTGATTCTCCACAACATGCAAAAGCTCCATGGAGAACTTGGTACTTTTTAGTCATCTCAACAAGGGGGAGTTGAGGGTACTTCAGCGTGCAGTTATATCGCTGTCTGAAGTACTGCGCAATGGAGATCATCTGCCCGGTTGGCTTTTTCGTCTGCGGGTCCTTCTGTTCAATCTTCTCCTCGTTGGCATTGAGGGTGTGAAGTTTGAACATCTTCCACTCGGTATTTGGTCGCGGATTGCCCTCATACACTGCTTTCATGGTGGTGCCTTTGAAACGCCCCTGGGCAGTCTTGGCCGCTACAGAGAGCCGCTTACTGCATTGAACTGTTCTGATTAGAATACACGAACCAGTTGGCCAGGATCGCGCATGAGCATGTTGGCTGCCATAGCAGCCAGGAGACTACCTGGATTAAAAAAACAGCAATTGGCAACATCAATGTTGACAATCATTTTCTGGCCTTCTGAATACTAATCGCGGCCTTCTTCAGGACCCTGCTCCTCCGCTCTCTCATTGCTCTCTCCATAACAATTTATTTAATTAAAAATCAGATAATCATGGAAAACTATGTTTTATAAAATATAAGATTATATAATCCTAATATAATAAAAAAATAAAGAACTAATAGCATTAGGGCTTATGATAGGAGTTAATTCGCTATATATAGTAGCTCTTGCTATAAGAAGGAATCCTTAGAGAAAGCACTCAGTAAGGATACTAGGCTGCTTTAAGTACCCTCTCAGTACCCTCTTTTCTAATCTTTCTCTAATCTATTATAGTATCCTATAGATCTAATCTTTCCTGAGATAGAGTTGATATCTAGGAATACATAAATATATATAGGCTTAGCAGGTTTAACAGATTCGCTATATATAACTAAGGGGGCATCTTCCTTGCCGCCCGGCATGGATTCAGCCCCCCAGCTTTATATCATAATATTCCATAGCCACTAACTTTAATATTATGTTCTCAATCCAACACTGCTCCCCACACGACTCCCCAACACTGACTCCCCAACACGCTCCCAACACCGACTCCCCAACACTGACTCCCCAACACCGACTCCCACCCCGACTCCCCAACCGGACTCCCACCACCGACTCCCCAACACCGACTCCCCAACACTGACTCCCAACACCGATCTCCCCAACACCGACTCCCCAACACCGACTCCCCAACACTGACTCCCCAACACTGACTCCCCAACACCGACTCCCCAACACCGACTCCCCAACACTGACTCCCCAACACCGACTTCCCCAACACTGACTCCCCAACACCGCTCCCCCAACACTGATCTCCCAACACCGACTCCCCAATACTGACTCACTGACTCCCCAGTAATATATCTACTTTATAGATAATTACAACCAGAAAATAATTAATATAACAACATATATTATTATATTAAGTTAGATTATAGTTAGGGGTTGTTCTTTTAGGAATAGTTGATAATCTCCTCTTTTTTTTTCAAAGAATCATCCTCCCACAAGTTATCGCCATTAAGAATCCTATAAAGCTACCATCTTGAATGGCTGGCCGATCAGAATACTCTCTTTGTCCTGAACATGGTCCAATCCGTACAAAAAACATTCCTCGACACTGTAGACGGCTCCATGGAGGCCACACCCCACCTGAACTTGCTCGTACTCTCAAGACTGCACATCGCCAATGTGAGGTCTGTGGCATGTCTGTTGCTATCAACATCATGGCTAGACATCGGAAGTCTCAATACCACCTCCATCATATACCTCGTCAATCAACCCCTCCAGTCTTGGTAGATCCGAGTATATCAACATCTGCCCAGCCTACAACAACTGAGTCTGCTGCTAGTCACCCAAGCACTGAAGCTGTTCCTAACCCCATACCTATACAATCTAGTCCTCACAGTATACCCGAGACCCAAGTATATGCTTCATCTCCTGCAAACTGTGTATGTATATCTTTTATTACTGAATTGGAAGACCAACCACGCTGATATCCAGCTAGTCGCTCTCATTACCCTATCCAAACAGCCCACTACCACACCGCCCGGTCCCTCCAATGCGCCCCCCCTTCTACAGCCGTGTCAAAGTGATAACCAAGGCCCTGGAGCGGGCAAAGATGCTAGTACAGGTCATGGTTAACCAGTACTGCCATCCCCAAGCCCCAGAAACACGGCTCCGACACGAGGGCCCAGTCTATCAGGCCGAGCTTGAAAGAGCCATAGTACCAACAATCTTCTCTGCCAAAGACTTTTGCCAGCTGCAGCCCGAGGGCAAAATCCCGCCCACATCTATGATTATCTGTTCTACCGACGAAGCCAGAGCACTCCTTCAGCAAGACTCTCCCCAGCTCCCAATCCTTGTGCCTGCCGACATGGCCGATCAGTCAGATAATATCAAACTCGACGACTTCCTCGATTTTCTGATGTGCAAGGACACATTGGACATTCACCGGTACACTGTCAAAATCAGACAGGATCAGTCATATACTCAGCCGGTACGGATGCCTGCAGCTGAGGCTGTTAGGTTGTTCAGAGATCCTGACGAAGGCCCCGTCAACCTGTTGAACCTACGCAATACCAGGGATAGTGAGGTGCCTGCTGCCGTTGCCAATCTTCAGCCGTACACCATCCTCCGCAAGCTGACCGAAGACAATGGTGCCGGAAAGGAGACCGAGGCCCATGACTCTGACCTGTCTGCATGCTGCTCCTTCCACATCTGTGGCAGGCTGGTGTCTTCTCCTTGGCCCATCTTGATCACCATGGCGTGATCACAACCATCAGGGGTGAAGAGGGGAAGAAGCTCTGGCTATCCTGGCCAGCACTAGATGAAGAAGAGCTGATCAAGTGGCAAGAGAGTAACGAGCCCTCTCCACGGGCTACACCCTTTGCCATCGTCATAAAAAAAGGCGACGTTCTTATCCAACCCGCTGGCCGTATCCATGCCCCGCTCTCTCTGACCAATGTGCTCATGACCGGTACGATGCATTGGGACTCGAGGTACATGGACAGAGTCCTCCAGCAGTCGGTGCTGGAGTTGAGGTACCCAGCTATCACCAACGAGGATCCAGCACAGCATTTGAGAGGAAGCTAGTACAAATTGGCCAGTTGTGGAAGAGACGTAGTGGACCTTGGCCATGGGGCTCGGAGACACAGCGACAGACTTGGGAGAGGTTCCACAAGGTAGAGATACACGACTCCTGACTGAAGGGTGCTAACAGACACTACCAGGAGTGGTTGAGTCGCAGATATACGCAACCAAAATACACTACTAGAAGCCAGCCGGTCACAGCCAACGGCGGACGAGGACTCTGAATGGGAAGATGATATACCGGTTCCAAGAGGCAGGGGCAATAACAAAGCAACCAGGGCGAGGGGCCGGCCATCAACTTCAACCTCTACACGAACAAGCCGGGCCTCTACTCGAAATGGACGTATATCCAAGTCCAGGCAGGTCTAGTTGCGTGATGATCATAACAAAAGACTTGGTTGTCTACTATCTTTATAGTAGAGTAGTAGAGTATATATATACAACAGATAGGCTTGACAGGTTTGGTCGGCTTGACGGGTTTGGCCGGCTTGACAGGTTGCCTAAAGACCAACCAAGGGGGGCCGCTTCCTTGCCGCCCGGCATGGATTCGGTCCTCCAGCCTCACATCGTAACAAACAAAACCCAAAAAAAAGGCAAAAAAAAACAAAGGCAAAAAAAAAGGCAAATTCTTGGTACTGCTCTCTCCTAATCTCATGCCTCCGCTCCTCACCACCTAACTGTCACTCTCCCTCCTTGTCCATCTCAATCGTCACCGGCTCCACCTCTACTTCTCCAAACGTGACCACCCTTGCCGGCGTGCTCACTATCGTCCCCAATCTATCCACCTCCCCGGCTCATCACAGTCCCATTCCTTTTCGTGAACACGGAACCCGAGCGCGAACAAATGTATCGCCATGCCCTGTTCTTCCAAGAACTGGTCCTCTGCCACCTTCACTGTGCTCCTCGAATCTCATCTCACTAAAGCAAATCTGCTCGTGCCTTCTCCAATCATCAATTGCCGTAGTGCCTCCTTTTCCCCCGCTACCCCATTCCTTCTTCTGGATAAGCGCCTCTCTCCAGTAGTTGCTTGGATGAACTTTTTGCAAACCCGCGCCTGCAAGTAGTTGTCGTACGAGTCCTTCAGCCCAAGAATCCACACCTTCTGTACTTGCGTCTGTCCGAGCCGATGGATACGCCCAATACACTGCAGTGCTGAATTGATATTGTCGGGGAAGCCCATCATCACGACCTGATGGCATGCCCGGTGCAGGTTCAGGCCTACTGCAGTGGCCTTGAAGGTCGTAATCAGAATCTGGCGGGGTGCTGCGGATTGTTGAACTGGCGCACAATGCTCTCCTTCTCGTGCAGTGCCTGCTCGCGTGCACCTCCAGAAACTCAGACCAAGAAGGTCAATGCTGCAAGGTGCCACTCTCCAGTGGCCAGTTGCAAAGATCTCCCTTTCGTTGCTCTTCAAGTATTAAAAAGCACCCGGCAGAGTAAGCAGCGACGAGAACTCAAACCAGTTGACATTCCCTTTGACGGTATGCCCGGTATGTAGATAGGGGAAAAGGTTAGAAAGGGGTCGCTCCGCGGTCTCGAAATCCGTCGCCATGTGCACCGCCGACGCGCATCTGCGCACCGGA
>NW_028259122.1:0-6170 GCF_024713525.1 Acromyrmex echinatior | reverse complement strand
ATCCCCGGCGAAATTAAAAAAAAACCCAATAAGTCAAAGACAGGGGAAGCCCGATGTAATTGGTTGGTTTTTAATTTGACCCGGAAAAAACCTTCAAAAAAAAGGAAATTATAGGTAAATTTGATATTTGGGATCTAAAAAGTTCCGCGGTATTTTTGTACTAGTTTTTGACCATCAACCAATTAGGACAAAAAACCGGGGGATATTTTTAGAGGGGCCAAATAGCCACAAAACATCTAATGAAAAAAAACCGCGGATATTTTTTAGATGCCCCCAATTTTAAATTCTTCAGTTTATACTTTTAGTTAAAATTTGATGAGTTAGAGAGGAGAGAGAGAGAAAGAGCGGAAAAATAAAGAGAAAACGAGAAAAAAAATTTAAAGGTGGGGGAATATTTATTCACGACCCATTTGGAAATTTATAACAAAAGGTGTCAACGAGAGTTTTCGCTGATTCCCCGGACCCAGGGGGTAGGAAAAAACTCAAAAGGTTGGAAACCCCGCATGGACAAAACCTAACTCGTCTGAAGATCGGTGGTTTAAAAAAAGATTATGAAATAAGTTGCACCAATTTTTATGGGATAACCCATTTAAGGGGGAAAAAGATTCATGGAAACCCCCAAGTTTTGGGATTATGCGCGATGAAAAGATGGCGCGATAAGGTGAAAATTTTGGGAAGCAGGGTCACAAATCTCTTTCCCGATGAAAACTGCTCAGAAGCGGCTGAGGAGGTGCGAAAAAAATCGGCTCGGAAAAGTAGTTGTAGAAAGGAAAGAAGTCTTTTTTTTTTCATTTTCTTTGCTTTAGGCCCCTTGTTCGCTTATTATGGGTGGGGAATTTTGGAAATTTACGATTTAAAAACATATAGGGCGGTAAAATTTTTAAAAATTAAAAATATTGAAGCAAAAAAAGTCCGGAAAGCAACGATATTTTAACACGGTTTTTTTGAAAAGTAAACCCCATTTCAAAAAATTTGCCCCGTGAAATTGTTTGTAAATTTTAATTAGAGCTCTGTGTGTCCAAAACTAGGTCCCCGTTATCCCCAAAACAGAAACCCCGGGTTCAATAAATTTAACCCAAAAAGGTATTTGAAAACCCGGGAAAAAGGGGTACTTAAACTGTTGTGGCGGGTTTCAAAATTTTTTAAATATTTTTTTAATATAGACCCGGGATCACAATGTAGGACAAAAAGGGGGTTTTCCGAAAAAATGGTACCCAAAAGAAAAGTCAATTCTGTAAAAAATTTTTATCTCGGAGGGAAAGCTCCCAAATTAGGAATTATGGCCAAAAATATTAAAAGATTTTGGTGGTTTTTGGTGGGTTTTTTAAAATAAAAAAACAAACGTAACAGTTTAAAAAAACCCCGTTACGATAAAAAAATTAGATAATAAAAAAAAGAGATTGGGAAAAAAATTTGGAATATCAAGAAAACATTTTTTAATTTATATTAATAATCCCAACGTTCCCCTCTCTCTCTTTTCTCTTTTCTCTCTCTCTCTTCTCTTTTTCACCCATTTCATTTCATTTTTAATTTTTAACCCTTTGTAAAAATTGGGGGAGGGGGTTTTAAAAAAATTTATTAATAAAATCTTTTTTTAAATTTTGTTTGTGGAAAAACAAAATTAAATGTTTCTATTTAAAAAACTTTCTTTTAAAAAATATTTTTTGCCGGGGGTTACCGGTTAATGTTTCGGGAATTTTTCCGATTTTTTTTTTTTTTTCTTTTCAAAAACCCTTAAGTAGGAAAATTTCGATGCAAAAAAACAGAAGAAAATTTTTTTTTTAAATGTTTTTTTTTAAGGGGAAAGGGAAAAATTTAATTAGCTTTGGGGAAGTTCTTCTAAAATATTTTTTTTTAATTTCTTTTAAAAATGGAAAAATTTTTTTTTTTTCCCCAAAATTTTTTTTTTTTTTTAAAGCATTCTATTTAAAGGGAAATATTTTTGGGAAAAATTTTTAATTTTTTAAAAAGTAGATTTTCTAGTTTTTTTAAAATTTTTTACTTTTAAAAAAATTTCCCTACTTTTTTTTGCAAAAAATATCTTGTGTAAAAATTAATTTTTTCTAAAAGGGGTTTTTAAACTCCAAATTTAAAAAAATTTTCAAAAAAGAAAAACAAGAGAGAAAAAATTTTTTTAAAATGTGCTCGTTTGGTAAAAATTTTTTTAAAAATTTTTGAATTGGGGTTTCAAATCAAAAATTTTTTTTTTAAAAAATAATTTGATTTTTATAGTTTTTTTTTAAAAAATTTATTTTTCCCGGAAACTCTCGTATCAGCGAAAAAAAATTACTTTTTTAAAGAGGGGTTTTAAAAAGTTTGAAAAGTTGAATTGTAAGGATTTTTTTGGGCAAAGGATTTTTTTTAAAGTGGACCAAAATGAAAAATTAAAAATTCGATGACCAAAATTGGGGAAAGTTTTCACCCTGTGAAAACACTTTCACTTTCAAAAGGGGTTTTTTTAAAAAAATTTTTTTAAAAAATTTTAAGCAGGAAAAGGAAGGCCCTTTAAAAAAAAAACTGGGTTAAAATTTTACCGTTTTTTGGGGGGGGGGGGGGGGGGGGGGGGGGGGGGGGGGGGGGGGGAAAAAAAAAATTTCTTTTTTTTTTTTTGGTTTTTTTTTTTTTTTTTTTTATTTTTTGAAAAATCGCATAAATTAATCAAGGGGGGCGGGAGCTGCCCAAAAGCCCCCTTAAGAAATTTGGTGTTTTTGGGTTCCCAAAAAAAAAAAAAAATACTTTTACGTTCCCGTTTAAAAAAAAAAAAAGTAGATTACCAGAAAAAAGAAAAAAAAAAGAAAACTTTAATTGAACTTCTTTAAAAAGTAACCCCCTTTAATCTATTCCTGGTTTTAAGGGATGTTTTTAAGGGTTGATTTGACAAAAAAAAAATTTTGGAAACTTTGATTTTTCTAAAAGGGGAATTTTGTATTTTTTGGGGGAAAATTATCTTTGGGGGAAAATTGGTTTCCCTTATGGATGCAAATCCTTTTCCTGCATGAGTATCATTTGACCCCCCCCTTTCATTTTTGGGAAGAAAAACAAGGATAAAAATTAAAGTATATTGGCTTATGGGTGAAGGGAATAATTTTGAAAGCTTTCTTTTGGTTTTTCAATGAAAAATAATTATTACTTATTAGGGCCTTTCCCTTTTTAAAAATATTTTGGGGCGTGTTTTCGAAATCGAAAGAAATTTAAGAATCTAAATCATTTTAATTTTTTTTAAAAAAAGGGAAAAAAATTTATTTTCCCAATATAGCTTTAAAAAAGGGTTTAATGGGAAATTTTTACATTTTTTCAAATCAAAAATGGATCCAAAATAAATGCAATTAAAAAAACCTTTATTTTCTTCAAAGAGCTTTGGAATAAAGGACAAAAATGCCCAAATTTGGTTTGAAAATGAAAAAAAAAATTTTCCCGTCCGGGTCGAAATTAAAACGAAAATACTCGGGGGACCCATAGGGTTTTCTAGTACAGAAATTATTTGCAAATAGGAATAATAAAAAGTTATTGACTTACTCTGAAATACGCAAATTAAAAAAAAAAAATTTTTAAAAAGGAATAGATTTTAATTAATTTATAATTTTGTAAATTTAAAGTTTTTTATTTTTTTTTAATGTTTTTTTACAAATTAATTATAAAATTAATATATTCTTAAAAAATTTTACACGTTTTTTTTGGGAAAAATATTGTTATTTTTCACAAATTAGTACATAAAATTAAAGTAAAATATAATATATTATATAATATATATTAATAATATATATTATAATAAGTGTCTTTTATTTTATTTTTTTAAATTCAATACTTTTGAATTAACATCACAGAAAAATTTTGGGGACCGGGGGCACGAAAAGTTTTTTTTCACTAAATCCAATAATTTTCATTTTCGCATTTTATAGTTTTCCCGGGATAAAATATTTGGTGATTACTTTAATTTAATTTGTTTTGAAGAGAATAAAAAATTTTCAATATTTTTTAGATTGGCGGTATTTTTTTTTAAAAAGTTTTTTTTAGGGATTAATTTTTCTAAAAATGAAGAAAAAAAATAATATTTGTTTTTTTAAATTAGGTTAATAAAAATAAAAATAAAAAAAAAAAAATTTAATTCCCTTTTTTTTTTTCTCTTTCTTTCTCTTCATGCTTCTGTTTTTTTCCCTTTTTTGTCTGCTGACTTTTCCGTTTTTTTTTTCATTCTCCCTGCCTCTTTTTTTCCTTTTTTTTACACTCATTTCCAATCTTCCCCTTAGTCTCTCTCTTTTTCCCCTCTCCCCCCCCCCCTTTTTTAAAATTGGGGAGCAGTCAATTTTTATTTGCAGAAATTAATTTTTATTGCATTATGCTGGTACATCGAACGCTAAAATTTTATTTTCGTGTTTTAAAAAAAATAAAAAACTCGGGGGGCCATAAGTGGGAAATTGGATGTAAAAAAATAAACATAACTTTGGGAAACCCGTATTAGTTTATCGAAATATAAATATTGTTTTGAGGTTACAAAAAAAAAATTGGGGGGCCCCAAATAAACGATTCAAAAATTAAAATAAAAATACAGAAATAAAAAACTTAGAAAGGCCTAATTTAAATAATCGAAATTTTTACCAATACTTTAATTGTAAGAAATTTGTTAGAAAAATTGACAAAAAATTGTATGGAAAACATCAGATTGTAAATTTCTTTTTCAAAAGGTAAAAATCGTATTAAAGATCAATCTTTTATAAAAAAAAAAATAGTTATTACTAGGGGTTTAAAATTTTTTATCTATTCGCTATATCGTCTAAGACAAAAAAGCTTTTTTTTAAGTCTTTTGACATGGGGATTATGTGGGGGACGCCCGTGTATTTTCCCCTCTTTCCCGAAAAAAAAAAGTCGTATTTAAGAATTAAACAACCGAGCATATTTTGACGAAAACCCAAATTTTGTAAGGTTGGGAAATAGTTTGCAAAATTTTTGCCCCATACGAAAAGGAAATTAAACCATTGGGCAATTTAAAGACAAGGGTGTTAAAAATCGGTAGTTCATTGATGCAAATTTTTTTCCATTTTTTAATGTAGCATAGATGCCCAAAAAAACAAGACCGAAAGGAGCACGGAGTTTGGGGTGTTGGGGAAAACCTTGAGTAGAGGCGGCCCCAAGGAGTGTCCAAAAAGAGTGGAAACAGTTCGTTTATTTATAGCAAAAGCATCCCAGAGTAATACTTGGGGTAAAAAGGGGGGAAATAAGTTGGGAATTTTATTTAATTTGCTAAGAAGATTTTTGATTTTTGCGCGAAATAAGAGTTTTAAAAGCAAAAATTTCTTGAATCGAACATTTTCGGCGATGGTGGGATATAGTGAAGAATTACGCTGTTTTAAAGTAGAGTCAAACAGTCGCAAAAACTGCAAATAAAAAACTTTTCAAAGGGAACAATCTATGCGTCAAATACACCTCGAAAAACAACACCTAACCCTTTAAACCCATTAAAAGATCTTTTGGGCAGCAAAGGTTTACAAATTAATTACAAAATTCTATGTTATATCTTAGAAAGTAAGACAATTTTCCCCCAATCTTATGTTTTACGCAATTTTTTTTTTTAACCCAGGATAAAGTTTTAATAAGTGAATCAGCATGGACGTAGGTTAATTTAATTAATATTACAAAATTACACAAAAACACAAACACAAAACACATTCAAAAATTTAACATATGGGGTTTGAGAATAGTGGTGTTTAAAACTTATGTTTTAAAAGGTTATTATAAGGAGATGTAGGGTGCTTTGTAATAGCGGGTTTGTAATGCCCAAGATTTCAGAGATCTTTACTTCTAAGTTATCTTTTAACTTTTTTTTTAAAGAAATATTTTAACATTTGGGATCCTTAAGAAAGGATTAAAAAATACCGTAAATTTTTTAAGTTTTGAAAATTTAGAAATAAATAAATATTTTGAATATTTTTTTTTTCGCCTGATTAGAAAGGAAGGAAAATTTTTTTTCGACTAGTTAAAAGCCTCTTTTTTGATATTTTTAATTTTTATTCTTTTATTAAATTTTCAAAAAGGTCCCCCATTTTTTGACATGGTGGTAAATAAATAAATTAACTCACCCAAATTTTATCAAAAAATTTATAAAAAAATATTAAAAAATCCCACAATTTATATTCTCAAATTTGACAAAGGCAACAAATGTTTTTTAAAAAAAA
>NW_028259121.1:0-6226 GCF_024713525.1 Acromyrmex echinatior | reverse complement strand
TTGCTTTAAAAAATTAAAATTTTTTTTTAATGCAATTTTAATGCAATTTTTTGGGATTCACTCTAAATGCTTTATATCGTAAAGCAGTGAACATTAAAAAAAAGGCAATTTTTGCTTTAAAAATTTTAATTTTTTTTAATGAAATTTTTAAAGAAATTTTTTTGGGGTTTCCCCTTAAATCCCTTTTTTTTAAATTTTCGTGTTGCAAAAAAAATTAAAAATCCCCAATTTTTTTTTCCCTTAAAAAATTAAATTTTTTTTTTAAGGAAATTTTTTAATGAAATTTTTTTGGGTTCACTCAATGCATTATAGGCAATGCAGTTTTACAAAAAATTTAAAAATTAAATTTTTTTGGAAAAAAATTAAATTTTTTTTAAGGCAATTTTAATCAATTTTCGGGGTTTTCACTCAAATGCATTTATGCGCAATGCTTGTTATAAAAAATTTAAAAAGGAAATTTTTTTTGCATTAAAATTTTAATTTTTTTTTATGCAATTTTAATGCAATTTTTTGGGGTTTCACTCTAATTTGCTTTAAAATTTTAACAATGCAGGGTTACATTAAAAATTAAAAAATGAAAATTTTTTTGGTTTAAAATTAATTTTTTTTTAAATGAAATTTTTAAATCCCTTTTTTTTGGGGGATTCACTCTAAAGCATTTTTTGGGCCCCAAAGCATTGTTCTTAAAATTATAATGAATTTTTTTTGGTTTAAAAAAATTAAATATTTTTAATGCAATTTTAATGCAATTTTTGGGGGTTTTCACCCCAATGCATTTTTTTTGGCCAAAGGGCGGGGGTTCTTTAAAAATTTAAAAAATGCTTTTTTTTGGGCCAAAAAAATTTAATTTTTTTTTAATGAAAATTTTAATGAAATTTTTTTGGGGATTCCTCTAAATGTTAAATTCCAATCCCGTGTACATTAAAAAAAAAAGCAATTTTTTTGTTAAATTAAAAAATTAATTTTTTTTAATGCAATTTTAATGCAATTTTTGGGTTTCCCTTTAAAAACATTTTTTTTGCCCAACCCCCGGGTTTTTTAAAAAAATTAAAAAATGAAATTTTTTTTTGCTTTTAAATTTATTAATTTTTTTTAATTTTGGGGGAATGCCTTTTTTTCTGGGGTTAAATTCAAAACCCTTATTTTCCAAGGGCGTGTTACTTTTAAAATTTAAAAAATTTCCCCTTTTTTTGGATTAAAAATTAATTTTTTTAATGAAATTTTAAATGAAATTTTTTCTGGGTTCCCTCTAAATGCTTTTATATGCGCAATGCATTTGTTATATTAAAATTAAAAATGCTTTTTTTTGCTTTAAAAATTTAATTTTTTTTTTGGCAATTTTAATGTTTTTTTTTTGGGGTTTCCCACTCTAAATGCATTTTTTTTAAAAATGCAGTTTTCCCTTAAAATTTTAAAAGGGAAATTTTTTTTTGGTTTAAAAAATTTTTTTTTTTAAATTGCAATTTAAATGCAATTTTTTGGGGTTTCACTCTAAATGCTTTTATGTCGCAAACCCATTTTTCCTTTAAAATTTAAAAATGCAATTTTTTTGAATTTAAAAAAAATATTTTTTAATGCAATTTTAATGCAATTTTCTGGGGATTCACTCAAAATCATTATTTCCCAACCCAGTGTTACTTTAAAAATTAAAAAAAATGGAAATATTTTGCTTTAAAAAAATTATTTTTTTTTTTCCAATTTTAATGAAATTTTTGGGGTTTCCCTCAAAAGGCATTATTTCCCCAATTTGCGTGTTACATTAAAATTTAAAAAAAGGAAATATTTTCCCTTTAAAAAATTTAAATTTTTTTTTTAATGAAAAATTTTAATGAAATTTTTTTGGGGATTCACTCAAAATGCATTTTTTGGGCCCAATGCAGGGGGACTTAAAATTTAAAATGAAATTTTTTCCCTTAAAAATTTTAATTTTTTTTTTAATGAAATTTTTAATGAAATTTTTGGGGGATTCACCTAAATGCTTATTTGCGCAAGGCCGTTTTTACTTTTAAACAAAAAAAATGAAATTTTTTTTGCTTTAAAAATTAATTTTTTTTAATGCATTTTAATAAATTTTTTTGGGGATTCATTTTTAAATCCCTTATTTGTCCAATGCAGTTTTTACTTTAAAAAAAAATTAAAAAAAAATGAAATTTTTTTTGCTTTAAAAATTTTTTTTTTTTTAATGCAATTTTAATGAAATTTTTTGGGATTCACTCTAAATGTATTTTTGCCAATGCAGTTTTCATTAAAATTTAAAAGGGAAATTTTTTTGGTTTAAAAAAAAATTTTTTTTTAAATGCAATTTTAATGAAAATTTTTTGGGGATTCACTCTAAATGCATTATTTGCCAAATGCAGGGTTACTTTAAAATTTAAAAAATGCTTTTTTTTGTTGGCATTAAAAAATTTTTTTTTAATCCCCCCCCCCCCAATTTTTTAAGAAATTTTTTGGGGGGAATTCCACTTAAATGCATTTTTGCCCAACATTTTTCCATTAAAATAAAAAAAAATATTTTGCAAAAAAAAATTTTTTTTTTTTTTTAATGCAATTTTAATGCAATTTTTTTGGGGATTCACTCAAAAGGCCTTTTTCCCCCCAAATGCAGTTTTCCCTTAAAAATTTAAAAATGAAATTTTTTTTGAAAAAAAAAAATTAATTTTTTTTAATGCAATTTTAATAAATTTTTTGGGGAAGCCCTCAAACCCTTATTTCCCCAAATGCATTGTTACTTTAAAAATTAAAAATGAAATTTTTTTTGCTTTAAATTTTAAATTTTTTTTTTAATGCAATTTTAAGAAATTTTTCTGGGTTTCACTCAAATTTCATTTTTTCCCAAATGGTTTAAAATTTTAAAATTAAAAATGTTTTTTTTTTTGCTTTAAAGTTTAAATTTTTTTTAAAGAAAATTTTAAGGAAATTTTTGGGGAGATTCACTCAAAAATGCTTTATTTGCGCCTGAGTTTTACTTTAAAAATTTAAAATGAAATATTTTGCTTTAAAAATTTTTTTTTAATGAAATTTTAAATGCAAATTTTGGGGATTCACTCTAAAGCAATTTGGAAACCCGTTTTACTTTAAAATTAAAATGAAATTTTTTTTGGTTAAAAATTTAAATTTTTTTTAATGCAATTTTTAATCCCAATTTTTCTGGGTTCCCCTTAAAAATGTATTTTTTGCGAAATGCGTTACTTTAAAATTTAAAAAATGAAAATTTTTTTTGTTTTAAAAAATTAATTTTTTTAAGCAATTTAAGTTTTTTTTTCTGGTATTCACTCTAAATGATTTTTTTGCGAAAAGGCGTGTTCTTTAAAAAATTAAAAAAGTTTTTTTTTGGGATTAAAAAAATTTTTTTAAAAAATTTTTAATCCCAATTTTTTGGGGATTCCTCTAAATGCTTTATTTGCCCAATGGGGGTTCTTAAAAAAAAAATAAATTTTTTGGGCTTTAAAAATTTTTTTTTTTAAGGGAAATTTTTTAATCAATTTTTTGGGTTCACTCTAAATGCATTTTTTCCCCAATGCAGTTTTACTTTAAAAATTAAAAATGTTTTTTTTTGGGAAATTAATTTTAATTTTTTTTTTAATGCCAATTTAAGAAATTTTTCGGGATTCACTTAAAAAATTTTTTTGCGCAATGCAGGGTTACTTTAAAAAATTAAAAAAGCAATTTTTTTTGCTTTAAAAAATTTAAAATTTTTTTTAAATCCCTTTTTAACCCAATTTTTTTGGGGTTTCCCTCTAAGCATTATTTGTCCAATGCAGGTTCCCTTAAAATTAAAATTTCCCTTTTTTGGGTTTAAAAATTAAATTTTTTTTTTAAGGAAATTTTTTAATGCAATTTTTTCTGGGTTTTCCACTCTAAATGCATTTTTTCCCAATGCTTTTCTTTAAAATTAAAATGAAATTTTTTGGGCATTAAAAATTAATTTTTTTTAATGCTTTTTAAATGAAATTTTTTGGGGATTCACTCTAACCCCTTTTTTCCCCCAATGCAGTTTTACTTTAAAAATTAAAAAATGAAATTTTTTTTGTTTAAAAAATTAAATTTTTTTTTTAATGAAATTTTTAAAATGAAATTTTTGGGGGAAAGCCTTAAGGCATTTTTTCCCAAGCAGTGTTACTTTAAAAATTTAAAAAATGCAATTTTTTTGAAAAAAATTTTAAATTTTTTTTTAATGAAAATTTTAATCCCAATTTTTTGGGATTACTCTAAATGCATTATTTGGAAATTTGCGTTTTTACTTTAAAATTAAAAATGAAATTTTTTGAAAAAAAAATTTAAATTTTTTTTTAATGAAATTTTTAAGGAAATTTTTTTGGGGGTTTCCCTCTAAAGCATTTTTTTGCGCCTGCATTGTTCTTTTAAAAAAAAAAATGAAAATTTTTTTGGAAAAAAAATTTAATTTTTTTAATGTTTTTTTTAATAAATTTTTTTTCGGGGTTTTCACTCTAAAGGAAATTTTTTTGCGAAATGCAGTGTTACATTAAAATTAAAAAGAATTTTTTTTTCCCTTAAAAATTAATTTTTTTAATGCAATTTTTGAAATTTTTTTGGGGTTTCACCCCTAAATTTTTTTTCGAAATGCAGTGTTACATTTAAAATTAAAAAGAATTTTTTTGGTTAAAAAATTTAATTTTTTTTAATGCAATTTTAATGAAATTTTTTGGGGATTCATTCTAAATCATTATTTGCCCAATGGGGGGTTTACATTAAAAAAAAAAATGAAATTTTTTTTTGGCTTTTAAAAATTTTTTTTTTTAATGCAATTTTATCTTTTTTTGGGGATTAATCTAATGCTTATTTTCCCAACCCAAGTGTTACTTTAAAATTTAAAAAATGAAATTTTTTTTGGATTAATTTTTTTTTTTTTTAAATCCCTTTTTTAATTTGAAATTTTTGGGGGGATTCATTTTAAATGCATTATTTGGCAAGGCGTGTTACTTTAAAAATTTTAAAAAGAAATTTTTTTTGGGTTTTTAAAAATTTTAATTTTTTTTTAATGCAATTTTAATGCAATTTTTCGGGTTTAACCTCAAATGCATTATTTCCCAAAAATGAAAGTATTACAAAAAATTAAAAATAAAAATTTTTGCTTTAAAAAATTAAATTTTTTTTTAATGAAAATTTTAAGAAATTTTTTCTGGGATTCCTCAAATGTTATTTCCCCAAATGCAGTTACTTTAAAAATTAAAAAAATGAAAATTTTTTGCAAAAAAATTTAAATTTTTTTTTAATGAAATTTTTTAATGAAATTTTTGGGGGAAATTCCCTTTTAATCATATTTGCCCAATAAAGGGGTTCCTTTAAAATTAAAACCCCTTTTTTTTGGGAATTAAAAATTTAAATTTTTTTTTTTAATGCCTTTAATCCCTTTTTTTTTGGGGATTCATTTTAAAATGCTTTTTGCCCCAACCCGGTTTCCTTAAAAAAAAATGAAATTTTTTTGCTTTAAAAAATTTTTTTTTTTAATGAAATTTTTTTAAGAAATTTTTGGGGGGATTCACTCAAAGCATTAGGCCAACAGGGTTACTTTTAAAAAATTAAAATCCCTTTTTTTTTGCTTTAAAAAATTTAAATTTTTTTTAATGAAATTTTTTAATGCCTTTTTTGGGGTTCACTCTAAATGCAATTTGCCCAATGCGTTTTTTTACTTAAAAATTTAAAAAAAGGGCAATTTTTTTTGCTTAAAAAAATTAAAATTTTTTTTAAAATCCCAATTTTTAATGCAATTTTTTCGGGGAAATTCCTCTAAATGAATTATTTGCGCAACCCGGTTTTTTACTTTAAAAAATTAAAAAGCAATTTTTTGCAAAAAAATTAAATTTTTTTTAATGAATTTTTAATGAAATTTTTTTGGGAAAGATTCACTCTAAATGCTTTTATTTGTCCAATGCAGGGGTTACTTTAAAATTTAAAAAATTTCAATTTTTTTGGATTAAAAAAAAATTTTTTTTTAATGAAATTTTTTAATCCCAATTTTTTTGATTCATTTAAATGCATTAATGCGCAATGCAGTTTACTTTAAAAAATTAAAAAAAAAATTTTTTTGGCTTTAAAAAATTAATTTTTTTTTAATCCCAATTTTAATCCCAATTTTTTGGGGCACCCTAAATGTTATTTGTCCAAGCGGGGTTACATTAAAATTAAAAGCTTTTTTTTGGCAAAAAAAAATTTTTTTTTAATGAAATTTTTAATGAAATTTTTTGGGGGGATTCACTCTAAATGC
>NW_028259120.1:0-2284 GCF_024713525.1 Acromyrmex echinatior | reverse complement strand
TTTCTTCTCAACGTAGCTTTTACAAAAATTTTATAAAAATTTAATCCCTGCACACCTTACCTTAGCTTTGCAAACCCCCGGAAAAAAAAAAAAGGCCCCATACTTTTTTTTTTCCCCTTTTTCCCTTAAAAATTTTTCCCCAATAATTTTACTCACGGTTTTAAATTTTTGGGGGATTTTGTTTTATAAAAATTGGAAAATTCCCAAACTTATAAGGAGCTTAATTTTTAAAAAATTTTTTATGTCTAATTTTTTAAACTTGGCCCCTATTTTTAATTTTCCCATTAAAAAATTAAAATTAATTTAAAAATTCCCCAAAACCCCTTTTTTCCCCAAGACATTTTACTAAGAAACCAAAGGAGGCGAAAAAATCCCACTTAAAAATAATAAATTTAGAATAATTTCCCCAATTTTCCATATTCCTTTTAACCCCCAAATTTTTCCCTTTAAAAAGTTACAAATTGGGAAAAAAATTTTTTTTTTTTTTATTTTCATAAAATGAATACGTTTTTTTTCTTTTGGAAAAAAGAGATAATCGATTTTATGTTAGAATCCTTAAATTTCCCCAAAGGGGAACAATTAAAACCCCTTTTTTTTTCCCGGCTGTAAAGTATATTAATTAAAAAAACCTTATCCAAAATTTTGCAGGGAAACCCCCCAAGAGTTTTTTGCCTTTAATCCCGGTTTCTAAAAAACCCCCAAAACCCCGCCCCCCCACGAAACCCCCAATGGCCCCTAAACTTTTTTTGGGGCTTTTTGGTTTTCCCCGGGAGCTTGTCCCCCTAAGGGGCTCAGGCGATGCGCCCCCCGGGTTTTAAACCCCCCTAAAAGGTTTTTTTCGTTCGAAACTGGGGGTTTTTCGGATTTACGCCACTTCCCCCTTGGCCAAAAGGACTTATCTACCAGAGAAAAGGGGCCAAATTTTCAAAATTTTTACTAAAAATACCCCGGAACCTCCGGACCTGGAAAACAAAATTACCTTGATTTTTTTGACCATACGCACTACTTTTTTTCCTGCCCCCTTTTTTCCCCCCTGAGTTCTCAGGGGCCCCGGGGCCCAAAACCCTTTTGCAGTAGTAGGACCTTTTCGGGGCCCCCGCCTCTTTTCTTTGTCTTAGTCCGCCCACCTTATCGCACGAATTGGGGGTGTCTTTTGCCACCCCCGGAAAAGATCCCCGGGAATTTTCTCAAAACCTTGGGGACGCCCTGTATTTTTTCGTTTTTCCCCCCCTTTCGCGTCCCCCCCCGAATTTTTTTTTTGGGGACTTTTTGGTAAATCTAGTAAAAACCGGGGTAAAGCTTTTGAAACACGCAGGGGAAAGACCCCCCGGCCCAACCCCCCTCAGGGGGCCTTTTTCCCGGGGCTACCCTGCCCCCCGGGGCCCCACTTGGGGGGGCAAAACCACCCCCCCCCAAAAAATGCCCCGACCTTGCGCCTCGCGAAAATCTGCTCCGAGCTTTTTCCGGGGCAATCCGGCCCCCACTTTTGGGGGGAACCCTTTTACCCCCGGGCCGGCCAAAAGGGGCCCCCCCGGCCTTTTTCCCCCCATGGGGGCTATTTTACCCTTTTTTGGGCCCCCCTACGCCCGGGGCCTTAAAAGGGGGCGCCTCCCCCGGGGCCCCCCCAAGGCCCCTCGCGGGGGCCGGTTTCAAAGATAGCTTTCCCCCCCTCGCGTGACGCCCTGCGGCCGAGTACCTTTCACCCCAAGACACCCCTTTTGGGGGGGGGTTTCCCCCCACGGGCCCAACGTTGGGGTTTTTGGGCTGCAGCACGGGGACCCTGGTTTTCCCGGGGAGGGGCCGTGCTCCCCCGGTGCGGTCCGGGGCCCCGTGGGGCCGGTTTTCCCCCCCGGGGTACGCCGGCGTTGCTTTTTGCAAAAAATTAAACCCCCCCAAAAGGGTGTAGGGCCCCCGGGGAAACCCCCGGTTCCGGGTGGGGGAGTTCCCCCCCCCCCCTTTTTTTGGTGTGCGGCCTTCCTTTTCCACACACCCCCCTAGGATGAAAAACGGGGAAAAGGAAAGCCCGAAAAAACCACTCAAAGGCGGGGGGGGCGGGGAGCTTTCCCCAAAACCAAAAACCGGGGGAACCGGGGGAAAAAAGCCCCCTTCCGGCCGCCTACACCCCTTTGGGGGGCGTATATTTTTTTTAGCGTCCTCAAAACCCCGGGCCCTACTTGGGGGGGACCTATCCCCGGGGCCCCCGGGCCCCCGCACCTTTGTGCAAAAGGCCCTCCCGGGGAAACCCGGGGCCCCGTCCCCGAATGCACCCCCCCCCAACTTTGGG
>NW_028259119.1:0-6294 GCF_024713525.1 Acromyrmex echinatior | reverse complement strand
TTTAAATTTGTTTCGAAAAAAACTTTTAAACCCCCGATACGAATTTTTTCGTGCTATATATTAAATTATAATTAAAATTTTAAATTTGGCGATTTAAAAGGTTCGTCCAAATGGCAAAGGGAAAAAAACCCCTCAAATTTGAATGAATTACGTTTTCCGACATTAGCTTGGATTAAGCGTCACAAATGACCGATTTTCGCGCAGCTTACACCGGAGTTACCGAAGGGATTGTGGGGAAGCGTCTCGTGTTCCCGCGGGGAATTTGGCCCCAGTTTAAGCTTCGCGGGCAAAGGTTGGTGGAATCTGTAAAAATTTCAGTTTGGAAATCTAAAAAAAAGGTTCTTCCAAAAAAATAATACGCAAAAAAATGAAATCGAGTTTCGACCATTTAAGTTCAGTAACGTTTTTTAACCCTTAATCTACTGAAAAATTTTTCTGTTTGTTTCGGTAAAAAAAAAAGCTCAACTCGGGGGCCACGAATCATTTTCTTTGAATCCCAAATGTTTTTTTAAAAACCTTTTAAAAAGAAAAAAATAAAAGGAAATAGTTTGGGAAAAAATCAAAATACTAAACCCGTCGAACGGGAACCCCTGTGGGCGATAATTGTAAAAATTTTTCGCGCTTTAAAATTTTTAATTTGGATTCGACACGGGGGTAAAATTTCACACGGCAGGGGATTCGTCTTTGATCGGTCGGATCATGTGCCCGGCAAAGCCAAAAATCGAACGCTTTATATGGTAAATTTTGGGATTTAGAACTTTTCACCCAAACGAATAAATGTCGCGAAAAAGGTAAAGTGCAAAAAAAGCGAGGGGTCGTGCCAGTGATACTCGCCCTGGAGGAAAACATTTTGGGTTTAGGCCAACCTGAGGAAAACTCATCCGTGAAAATGGGGGAAAAGTTTTTTTTAAAGAAAAGAAACAATTCCAAAAATTTCGTGCAAAAAAATTTCAGGAAAATAAAAAAATAGTTTTTCTGAGTAAAAATTAATTTTTACTTTCAAGTTAATTATAACTTAAGCGTTATTTATTAATTTTTGAGAAAAACCCCCAGTGAAAAATTTTTTTAATTTTTTTAAAAAAAGTCTATTTTAAAATTTTTTTTAAATTTTTTAGAATTGGAACTTTAAAAAACTTCGGGAAAATTTTTTACAATTTGAAGGGTTTTTTAGATGCTAAAAAACTACTTTTTATAATTGTTTTTCGTAATTTTTTTAAATTCAAAATGAAATTTAAAAAAATTTTGATTTTGTATTTTTTTGCGTATGGGCTTTGTTTCAAATTTTTTAATTCACTAATATATAATATAAAATTTAAAAATAAAAATAAAAAATTTTTTCACGATTTTAAAAACAAAAAAAAATTTTTAAAGTATTTGAAAATATAGATAATCGTACTGTATTAAATTTGAATTTTTTAAAATTTAAAGGGTATGATTTTTAATACGCGTATCATATTTTGTCGTGTATCAATAATGGGGGGTTGTTGCTCGTTGGTATCACCCTTTTAATACAAAGAAAGGGTACTTGAATTTTAATACCAAATACTCACAAGTTTGCTTAAAAAGGTTATTTATCCAAAATATATCGCAAATCATAATTTAATACTAATATTTTCTAAAATGATAAATAAAAATTATTTATAAATATACATGTAAAATTATAATTGTCATAATATTCATAAACTTATATGACAGTCGAGAGTAAGCTGCGTGATATAATATAATAAATATTATATTGTTGTGACGGAAGTGATTTTTTGAAAATATGAAATTATAATGAAAAAGGCTTTTATTATATGATATGACAGCTTATACGAAATACATCACTCTTACCTTATTATAAATGAGATTTGAAAATATAAATATGATGGTACATGCAATATTAAAAAATTATAATCTTCACATTATGTTATGAAAATTGAAAACTTATTTTAAAAAATTGTTTATTAAAAATAAAAATATGTTAAAACATTTTAGATATTTCTAGAAATTATCTGAAAATTTATAGAGTTTATGAATCAATTTATCGAACATCGCAAAATTTACACAATTATGAAATATTCAACCAGCTGTTTAAAAAACTATAGAAACTGTTTGTTGAATTTAGTTTTTCATTTTAATAAATCCTTACATTTATAGTAGAGCTCTCTATCGCTAACGCGAAGTCTGGTAACTGTAACTTATTAAGTAATATATAAATATGAATATATCATATTGAAAAAACTCTTTTTGCAAGAGAAATTTATGTATTTTAATAATTTTTCTACAATTTTAATTCGAAATTAAATTTTGATACTTCAAACATTAAGAATAACAAATTGACAATAGCTTTATTTACAAAACTTAAAACAATTTTTTATAAATATTATATATATATATATATATATCATAATAATATTTATAAATATACACTGTAAATATTATGAATAAATTTGTTTTAGGTCTCAGATAAAATTTTGCCGATTTTATATTACATTTAATATGTTATGCATTATCATAAGAAGCGCTTTTTTAATTATAAGTGCTTTGCAAAATGTATCTCGTCTCAAAAACGTTCTCGCATAATTTTTTGCGCTTTCACTATTCCGCGTGCAAGACTGCGCGAACTTTTTCATTTTAATAATTCCGTTTTTTATAAGTTCATTTTTATAAGTACTCGTTTTTTTAAATAAATTTATACAAATAAACATAAACGTTACATAACCGTAGAAAATGTAATAGCAAAGAGAATTTCGTTTAAAACATACCACATAGGCCTGCCTTTAATTCTCGCGACTCTTTGATCCTATATTTTTCTCTCTTCTTTCTTTTTTTCTTTTTGTTTTACATATATTCCGAGACCGATGAGCGGCGTAAATTCCGTGGATTTAAGCACACCTGTATCGCGATTGCAGTCGGTATATGCCGCTCATGTTTTGCGACATGTGAATCCGCCCACCGTCTCCTTGCGCTATTTCATAATCACTCCCTACCTGTATCGTCTTCCAAGCTGCATAATAGCAATTCTCGAGGAAATACGACCACTTCAGCTCGGTGTGTACTCTTCGTCAAGCGAGTATTTCCCAGCTCACTATTATATTGGCATACAAGGCATCTTAACGAAGAAAAAAAGTCTATTACGTTTCTTTATTGTCATCAAGTTACATCTCCTTTCCATCAGAATAGAAACGAGATTAATTATGTTCCTGAACTTAATTTGCATAAAGCTTTTTCATCCTCCATTCTCTAGAACGTAAGATACTGAGCCAAAATAGTGCATTACTATAATTAATTATAACTTATAGTCTGAATTTGTGTGTAATATAATTTTTTAAATGATCAATATATTATATTACTATTTACCTTCTAAAATTGTAAAAATGAAACTTTTAATCTATAGGTGTGGGATTAATTCGTAGCGTTTTACACGTGAGGGAAGTACTTTCATTAATGTATTTTAATGCTCATGTGAAAGAAATAACATTCTTTCTTAAAACGCTTACGAACTTATTCCAACAACCTCTAATTTTTTTACTATGCAATTAATAGTCACAATACCAAACACTTTTTCTCTCATTGTATTTGTTATTCATATTTATAAAGAAAACAATCGACGTAATATAACATATACCACTCACACAACAAAAGAATATAATAGATCACTTGATATATTAATTTTAAATACCTAATTTACTTAATTAATGTATATTATTTAATTATAATAATTATAATTATTTATATTATTTTAACCGGTTCTGATATTACATATCTACATATAAAAAAATATATTGGTGTTGAATTCATTCGGAGCGTTTTACAATTGATTTGGAAGTACTTTCATTAATGTCTTTTTTAATGCTCATTGGAATAACTAACTTCTTTCATTAAAAAACGCTACATTAATTCCACACCTAATATATAATGATATACCTCTATATAATACTAATAATCCTTTTTTATTCTATAGATATCCACATATATGCATATCTAAAACAATTAATTTTTATCTTGCGAAGAAACATCTAGGAATAGCTGAATGCAAGTTTTTTCTTATACATACGCTACAAAAATTTGTAGCTATCTCTATTTCTCTTTTGCGCATGATAATAAACTTGCAGGAACATCGTAGTTTCGCACATTCTTGTTGCGTAATTTTGTCATCGCAAGGTCAATAAAATGACTCGAAATCGGATCCAAGTTCCAAATTATCGAGCGGCATGGTTTATTTTGTATCCTCCGCCTCGTTCCCTTATTAATCCTGTACACTGAATATAGCGGGATATCGGCGTACGTTTACACCAGTCCTGATTTTACGAACGGGTTCCGAGCGCAGTACGTCATTCGTACACACTTGCCCGTGAAAATACGAAACCCGGAAGCCGCCAAGCGTCACTTCGGGTATATGTAAAGTCAAAAAAAACAAACGGCGGCAGTAGAACCGGCGTTCCTTAAATGCAGTTTTCGTTTCCCAACACAAAAGCAAAAGTTCTGTAGGTAAAGCTTTTAACGGACTAACCTTTTATTTTGTCTCTTTTCCGTGCTGAGGGTTTTTACGATAGTAATCGTAATGAGGGGGTAGTGCTAATAGTGCTTTAAAAAATTCCGGGTATGACGATATTTTTCAATTTAAAAGATTTTTTTTAACGGAAAAAAAAATTTTATGATTTTAGTGGGATATTTTCGATAAAAAATTTTTCTGCTATTTATTTTTTATTATAATTTTTAATTTTGAAAATGCCAAAAGGGGGAAAAAATTTTTTATCGAAAATTAGAATTCGCTGTAATTACTTTAAAGTAAAAAATAAAAAAATTTTAAATTTTGAACAACAGTTTAGGCAGAGCCCACGGCTCGAAAATAAAGCTATAGGGAGTTTTTATGAATAAACGATGGGGAAAATTGAATGAAAATTTTAATGAAAAAATCACTGAAAACCCCGATGGGAAAACAATTACTATTTACCCGTGCTTTCGCAGTACTTTAACGATCGATACTTTAATGATTTTCCGCGAGTTTGATTTGAGAAAAACCGAACGGTGAAAAACTCGTTAAATTTTTAAAAAGAAAAAAGAATTTGAAAAGAGTGCACACTGAAAACCCCGTTTTTTTCCATACCAAAAATATCCCGCGCACATTAAAAAGAACCGTTTCCACTCGTTTCCCTTGCGCAAATTAAATGAAATAAATATACAAAATTTTAAAATTACAAATTCAAATGGGGAAAGGCTGTCAAAAATAGAAATAAAGGGGACATTTCCTTCGTGTGTTCTTCCTGTTTTCAGGAAAATTTTGTTTTAGTTTTTTTTTCTTCTTTTTTAGAAAAACCAGATTTCTATAAACAAAAAAAAAAGTTTTTTTAATTTCATTTTTTAGGGAAAGATGACTTTTTACGTAAAAAAAAAAAAATGTTTTTAAATAGACAATTTTTTGCTGAAAAAAAAACCCCATAGAAAATCGCAAATTAAAAATTTAGAGACTCAAATTTTGTGATCATTCCCTTTTAAATTTTTGAAAAAATTCTTTGTTTCAAAATTATTTTTTTATTTTTTTTGAGAGAAAAAAACTAAACCCAAAATGTTTTTTTTTTACTTTTTGTAAACCAAAAATTTTTCAAAAAAACTGAAATTAAAACTAAACAGAGTAATTTTTTAAATTTTTATAAACAACTAACAAAAAATTAAAGAAAAATTTTTTTAATTATTTAAAATTTTGGGTTGAAAGTGTATAACAGAAATATTTTAAAACTTTCCAATTTAAAAAATTTTTATTTTAAAAAAAGAATCTAAGCGGGATACAAACTTCAAGAAGGGGAAAAAGTTTCAACAGCGACAAAACTAAAAAATCAAGGAAAAAAATTGTAACTACAAAAATTTACCTATGAAAATTTCAATAATCAGGAATTTTCAAAAATACCCCATTGTTCCGCTTGAAATTGAAAAAAGTTTTTTAAATATTGCGAATATTTTTTGAAAAATAACTTTTTACGTTTTTTTGTTTTATTTTAATAAAATTTAAAATTTACATTGTTTGGAAATTTGTACCGCAAAAAAATTCTTGCATAAATGAAAGTCATCGGCTGATAAAAACTCTCACGCTGCGGCCGTGTCCCAAAGGAGTTTTTGCGAAGGTACACCGAACTCGTTTCGAACCATGATGGGACGTGCGATGTCGTGAGGCGTCGATACCAGAGCCCCGCCACTTGTGAATTTAGCGATCTTTACGATCAAAAATTCCGGCCAATAAATCTCAGCTCCCTAAAAAACTACCGTTTCCTCTTATTTTTTTTTAATAGTTTTCTTGCAAAATTTTTTTTTATT
>NW_028259118.1:0-6363 GCF_024713525.1 Acromyrmex echinatior | reverse complement strand
CACGTGGGGCGCGTCTACATCCCCCCGTTCTAGTAAAAAATCATACAATCGTTTGCGGGGCAGAGCAACCCCCACCGTTTTTTACATAGATTCAGTCGTTTTCGGAGAAATGAATAACCTAATTTTGTCTCTCCACGCTATTCTGTGTGACCGAGGGTGCCTCATGTGCCTCCTTAGCCTGATCACCGATGTGTGACCTGCGCTGTCGCCTGTGGGGAGACTGACCAGTCTGGTGCTCTCACAGGACAGAAACACGAATAATCAGTGACATCGAGGGAACGTGCCGGCAGGCCGGAGTAATACTTTATTTTGTTGAGTAGATAAGAGGGTGAGGAAGTAGGGAAATATTTTAAAAGATAGGGAAAATTATAATGAATCCAGTAAAACATACTGCCAAATTTAAGCTTGTCCTAGGATGGGCCCTGTTGCGAGCTGGAACGTGATTATGAGGTACATTGAAATAATATAATTTGAAATATGATTTATGTACTCTGAACTTGAAACAATTAGCTTAATTTTATTCCTTATTTTAGTACTTATGTTAAAATGAATTGAAATGTAAATAGGCACACAAATTGAGGGCCCATTAATAGAGCCATCGCCCGCTTGGAGGCTTCACTAACAGGGACACAACATGTTTTTTATTTTGGCAAAACATTATAAAGTATTGACATTTTTTAGATTTAAAGAAATATTAAAAAAAAAAAATAGCTGAAAAACCGGTATTTGATTGCAAGTAGATAAAATAAAGCTCAATATTTAATAATTAAACATCAGTAATAAGCAAGTTGGCTAAAAGATACATTAATAGTTAACCCTATCCACACCTTGCCCATTTTATAATTTTCATCAATTTCATAGAATATATACTCTTTCTATATAAAACATGTAATGCAATTGTTTATATATAGGTTGACATATTTTTAAATATTCCTATCAATAAATTCTATCTAAATATTTTTTTCTTATATCTTTTATGAAATGCTTTTAAAAAAACAAAAGCCATGTAAATAAAGTTGTATGATTTTGAGTGAGGCCAATATTGAAAAAATGAATTTAAAAATGAATTTTACAAGATATATGAGGATATCATAATTTTTAAAAATAAATTTATTGATACTTTTTACATAATATATTTCTCCAATTATTCTGTATATAAAATATTAGGTAATGTTGAGTTTAATCTTCTCACTTCCGATGTTGATAAAATTAAGAATCATTCGGGACGGCCGCTTTTGCAACAAATAATCTGACAAAAAAAATGTCGCTCTGGCCCTACGAACCGAGATATTAATTGGTAAAGTTGATAGATATTCAAGGTTAGAAAATCTATACATAGAACAAATCGAGACTGAGACATAAATATAAGTTGAGGATAAGTATTTTCTACTTCATTACAACAAATTCTCTGCTTAAAAAATACAAAATTCTCCGTAGCTATTCCCTTGAAGAAGGAATGACTGTTTTGGTCAATTTCCGATGTTATAACTTCGTTGTAAAATGTAGTGTTTATTAAGAGCTAACAAGTCATTGGTCCAAGTGCTCTCCTAATTTGTATAATTACTGGTACAGTTATCAAAAAATTAATAGTTTACGAAATATTTTTATATTTCAGTCAAAAATGGTATGGAATGAGAATAAAATATTTTATAACTATTGATTTTTAAATAAATCTTTAATACTTTCGTATATACAAGAATATTAGATTACATGTACAGTTCGTAGCAAGGAATGCTTTGGGTTTCGATTTTCGTCGGGGGGTTCCACGTTTCGTCGTTCTTAATTATTTTACATTCAATTGGTAAATCTTATATGATCGGATACGATTGGAATTAGTCATTAGGCGATCATAAATATCGTGTAGTATTTGTGAATTATGTTTTGACCAGCTGGCCGACTGTAACCTCAGTTTTAAATCAATGAAATATCTCTCTCCGATAACTTCCCATGGGGAGCAAAATGTTTTTTAAAAACGTTTATTCTTTATTAATTTTTACTGTCTCGATTCGTTTCAAAATAACTTTATTTTAATGTTTTTTTAAAACGTTTTTATAATTAATTTAGGTTTTTATGATTCATGTCCACAATAAATTTTTTAAACGTTTATTTAAGTTCTTAAAGTTAATTTTACAACTAATTTTTCGTTTGAAATAATATTTCAAAAAAACATTTTTTAAACCATTTATTTTATTTTTAAATAAATGTTTTCCATTAATTTTCCCGTTTGAGATTTTCGAAGGAATATTATAAATATTTACAGTAAGTCAGTACGACGTGATCGGCCTTATTCAAGCTACTAAAAAGATATCGCCCCTAAATTTTATCATGAATCCATATAGGGCACCTTTGTCTTTGATGTACTACTATCAAAAAGAAGAGAGAGGCAGGATCAGTTGCTTGAACTTTTCTTAGAGATCACATGAAGCGCCTGATACCACATACGCATCACGCTATGAAGCTGTGTTTTTCCTCTGCACTCAGCCCAAAATTTCATATAGCGGCTGTTAAATATATTAAAAAAGTCGAAATCATTTACAGAAGTGGTCAGCGACATAATTGTAAAAAATGTCGATGATTTAACCGAAACTTTGCTTCGATAATGCAAAGTGGACAAACGATAAAAAAAAATAGTGAACTGTTTTCGCGAATCCTGGCTTACCTGCATCAGGACAAAGCAAAATTGAAGCAGAAAGGTTTTAAGATTCTCTACAACTATTCGAACCTACCTCAAAGGCATAAATGGTTAAACACACGACGCTCTTACTTGGCTTACTGTATAAAATCTTTTAAATGTTAATTTAAAACACAATTTTTGTTGTATAATGATGTCCTGAAGAAAACATTTTGATCTTTAAATGTTTATTTAAGAACAAATAAATATGAGATAAAACAACGTTATTAAACATTCGTTTTACATCAATTATTTAATGATGTTTGAAAGAAATATTTTGGAAGAAATATTTTTAAGTTTATTTAACATTATTAATGTTTGTTTACATTAATTTTCGTTTGAAATAACTATCAAAAATATTTTTTAAAACGTTTATTTGTTATTTATAAAATGGCCTTCAGACATCTTATAAACAAAAAATTAGTGTTAAATTCACATTAATAAATGTTAATATACAGTAAGCCAGTAAGAGCGTGGCTGTTTGCCATTATAGCCTTGAGGTAGGTTCGAATAGTGTCGTACGATATAGTTACACCTTTCTGCTCAATTTGGCTTGTCCTTGATGCAGTGTTAAGCCGGATTCCGCGAAACAGAATTCACTATTTTTTTTATCGTTTTGTCCACTTGGGCATTCGAGCACGTTTCGGTAATCTCGACTTTTTTACCACTTCTGTCGCTGCACCCACTTTCTGTATGATTTTCGACTTTTTCATATAGTTACCCTCCGCTAATTATGACCTATTTTGGTGAGTGCGAGGAACACAGCTCATAGCGTGATGCGTATTTGGTACTCTTGCTCTTAATGTGATTCTCTTAAGAAAGTTCAATGACACTGAATCCTTCCTCTCTTCTCTTTCCTTGATAGTACATCAAAGACAAAGGTGCCCTCTATGATTCATATAAATTTAGGGCGATATCTTTTAGTAGCTTGAAAAGGCCGATCACGATCTTACTTGACTAACTGTAAATATTTAATAAATATTCCTTCGAAATATTCCATCAAACGGAAATTAATGTAAAACATTTTTTAACCTAAAAAAAATGGTTAAAAAATGTTTTTTTGAAATATTATTCAAACGAAAAATGAGTGTAAAATTAACATTAAGAAACGTTTAAATAACGTTTTGAAAAATTTTATTTTGAAATGATCATAAACCTAATTAATTATAAATAAACGTTTAAAAACATTAAATAAATGTTATTTTGAAAACCGAATCGTAGAATGTAAAATTAATAATAATAAACGTTTAAAAAACTTTTCTCCCCATTGGGCAGTTTCTGATAGAGATATTTCATTGATTAAAACTGAGGTTACATTCGGCCAGCTGGTCAAAACTATGCACACATACTACACGATATTTTATGATCGCTAATGAATCCAATCGTATCCGATCTATAAATTTTAACAATCATGAATGTAAAATAATTAAGAACGACGAAACTGCACCCCCGACGAAATCGAACCCCAAGCATTCTGCTACAACTGTACATGTAATCTAATTATTCTGTATATACGAAGTATTAAAGAATTTATTTAAAAATCAATAGTTATAAAATATTTTATTCTTCATTCCACTACATTGTTGACATGAAATATAAAAATATTCGTAAACTTTAATTTTTTGATAACTGACCCGTAATTCTACAAATTATGAGCCACTTGACCATGATGTTATATATTAATAAACACTACATTTTACAACGAATTTATAACATCGGAAATTGACCAAACAGTATTCCATTCTCAAGGGAATAGCTACGAAATTTTGTATTTTTAAAGCAGATAATTTGTGTAATTGAAAAAGTAGAAAATACTTCTCCTCACTTATATATGTCCTCATGTCTCGATTTGTATCGATGTGATAGATTTTTCTAACCTGAAATCGATCAACTTTACCAATTAATTATCTCGGTTCGTAGGGCAAGCGACATTTTTTTTGTCAGATTTATTTTGTCAAAAGCGCTTCGAATGATCTTAATTTTATCCCCATCGGAAGGAGAAGATTAAACTCAACAATTCCTAATCTTTTTATATACAGATATTGGAGAATATATATGTAAAATCACATCAATTTTATTTTAAAAAATTATGATATCCTCATATATCTTGTAAATTCATTTTTTTAATTCATTTTTCAATTATTTTGCCTCCTCCAAAATCATACAACTTTTATTAAAAAGTCTTTTTGTTAAAAGACATTTCATACAAGATAAAGAAAATAATTTAGATGAATTTTATTGATAGGAAATATTCATATTCAACCTATATATAACAAGTGATATTAATGTTTACTATAGAAACGAGTATATATCCTATGAAATTAGATGAAATTTATAAAGGTCAAGGTTTGACTAGGGTTACTATTATGTATCTTTTAGGCAACGTGCCTTATTACTGAATTAATTATTAAATTTGTAGCTTTAATTTTATCTACTTGCAATCATACCGGTTTTTCAGCTATTTTGTTTTCTTATAATATTTCTTTAATCTAAAAAATGTCAATACTTTATAATGTTTTTGACAAAATAAAAAAACATTTTGTGTCCCTGTTAGTGAATCCTCCAAGCGGCGATGGCTCTATTAATGTGCCCTAAATTTGTGTGCTATTTACATTCAATTCTTTTTAAAATAGTACAAAATAAGTAATAAATTTAAAGCTAATTGTTTAATTTAAAATATTACATAAATCATTATTTCATTAATTTAAATTTCAATGTACCCTCATAATAAAAACGTCTCACTCGATACAGGCATTAATAGGAACAAGCTTAAAATTTGCAGTTGTTTTAGGGATTCATATAATTTCTCATATCTTTGAAAAATATTTAAATACTTTAATCAAATTATTACTCAAAATAAAATATTATCCCTTTGGTATCATATGCATTAATAATTAAATTTAACAAAAAAAAATATTTTCTTATTTATTCGTGCTAGTTTTCTTTTTGACTTATCGAAATACAAAACACATTAATAGGACAGGACGTAAATTTAGGCCCTGAGCCTCAAAAATAAAATTAGGTTTTTCGATTTCTCATAAAACGAATGAATCTAGTAAAAAAAAGGTTGCTCTGCCCCCAACCGAGATACTAAGCATTAAAATTTTTGACTATTGAGGTTAGGGAAAACTTCATAGCCACGAAATATTGTGATGCAAGCAAAAGCACTGCATGAGAAATTCGCGATTTTAAAATAATTCTCTGTTTTTAAAAACCAAATTCACTACTTTAAAACAGATATTCTACTTAAAATACAAATTCACTACTTTAAAACAAATTCTGTGCTCCAGAACACAAATTCACAACACCGAAAGTTCAGAAATTTCTCAGAAATATTTCAACTGAAAATTGACCCTTTCATAAAAATTGCGAAATAGTTTGCAACTTTCTGAAACAGCTCTAAAATATCAGAATTGTCCGATTCTTGCACTGAAACCTTGTTGAAAAGTTGATGGAAATGTTATAGAAAGAATTTGCAATCTTTTAAATATCAAAGTTTCAGCCGTTTCTAGTTTCATAAAAAATATTTAAATATACTTGATTTATACTTAAATAATATTTTTAAATTTTTTACGTGGGAAAATAATAAATTTGAATATGTGTATAATTTTAAAATAAATTTAAATATAATTTTGAATAAAAAAAAAAAAAAAAAAAAAAAAAAAAAAAAAAAAATTTTTTTAACTTTAAAA
>NW_028259117.1:0-6400 GCF_024713525.1 Acromyrmex echinatior | reverse complement strand
TTTAAAAAATTTAAAAAAAATTTTTGGTAATTTTTTTTTTTAAAATGAAATCTTTTTTTCCAAATTTTTCTTTTTTTTTATTTAATTAAAAAAAAAAAATTAATTTATTTTTTTTTTTTTTAATAAAATAATTTTCAAAAAACAAAAATAAAATTTTTTTTTGGATTATTTATTGGGGAAAATATCTTTTTAAAAAAAAATTTCCTTTAAACTATTTAAAAAAACCAAATTTTTTAAATTTTATTTAAAATTTTAATTTTTAAATCACTAAATTTCTTTCATAAAATAGGATATCTAAAAAAATTTTTAAAAAAAATTTGGGAGGTTTAAAAAATTAATTTTTGGGGAAAACTTTAAAATTTAAAAAATTTGGGCGGTTTTAAAATATTTAGGGGTTTTTTGGGAGAAAAAAAAAAGGGTTATATTTAATTTTTTTTTAAAAAAATTTAAATGTTTTTTTTAAAAATAATTCTTTCTTTTAAAAATGTTTTTTTTAAATTTTTTAAAATTTGTTTAAAGTAAATTTTTTTTCAGCCCTTTAAGGTTTTAAATAATAATTAAAAAAAAATATTGAAAAAAAAATTTTTGAATATAAAAAAATAAAAAAAATAAAAAAAAATAAAAAAAAATTTTAAAAATAAATAAAATTTTTTTTTAAAAAAAATTTATTTTGTTTAAAATAAAATTTTTTGCAATTTTTTTTGTAAAAAGATAAAAAATAAAAAAAATGTTTAAAAAATTGAAAAAATTTTAATTAAATAAAGGGGGGGAAAAAAATTTTAATTTAAATAAGGGGGGTTAAAAGTAAAATAATTATTTATTTTAAAATTTTTAAAAAAGTTTTAATTTTAAAAAAAAAATTTTTAAATTTATAAAAATAAAATAAAAAATAAAAGAATAAAAATATAAATAAATTATTGTTTTTATAATTTTTTTTAATTAATTTGATATAATTTGAATAAAAAAAATGAATTTAAAAAAATATATTTTTAAATAAATAAAATAAAGAAGGGGGGGTTTTTAAATCATTTAAAAGGAGATAATAAGTTATTAATTTTATAAATAAAAAAATTGAATAAATTTTTTAAAAAAATAAAAAAGAAAAAAGGGGAAAATCGCCCTAAATTTAAAAAAGATAAATAAAAAATAGTAATTTAAAATTAAAATTATGTTGGGTGTTTAAAAGAAGAATTTTTTAAAAATTTTTAAAAAATAAAAAATAAAAAAAAGTGATAAAAAAGTAACGAATTTTAAAAAAAAAGTATATTAATCAAGAAAAAAATTTTTCTATAAATTAAATTTAAAAAATTCATCTAGATTGATTAAAAGGAAGAAAAGCTGTTTTTTTAAAAAATTTAAAATATTTAAACAAAATAAATGGAGGATGAACAAAAAATTAAAAAATTAGTAAGAATTAAAAAAAAAATTTTTGAATTTTAAATTTAAAAAAAATTATTAAAAAGGGAAAAATTTTTGAATAGTAAAAAAAATTAATAATTAAAGGACAAAAAAGAAAAGAAAGGGAAAATTTTTTTTTAATTTTGAGAGAAAGAAATAAAATATAATTAATAAATATTACAATAAAATTTTAATAATAATAAAAAAAAAATTGGGTTTAAAAAAAATGAAATAATTTGAAAATAAAATATAAAAAAATTATTATTTTTTATTTATAAAATAATAAGTAAAATTTTATTTAAATTAAAGATAAATAAAAAATCAGAAAATTTTAAAAAAAAAAAATAAAATTAGATAAATGAAGAAATTTTTTAAAAAAAGAAAAAAAAGGGTTTAAAACAATTAAATTAAAAAAGATAATATAGATTAAGATTTGGTTTAAAAAAAAAATCATAATTTAAAAATAAAAGAAGTTTATTATAAAAATTACTTAAGGATTTAAAAAATTAATAAAAAAAAATAAAGAACTTAAAAAGAAGCATAAACCCCCAAAAAAAGAAGTTTGGGGAAATTTAAAATCATTACATTAATAAAAAAAATTTTTTTTTTGGCCATAATCGGGCCCCTTCAGTAAAATAAAAAAAAAATATCAGAAAAACAGGGAAATTTTTTAAAATTTTACATAAATTCAGCCGTAAAAAAAATAAATATTATAAACGTTTTTCTTTCAAAAATCTTGGGGGAAAAGGGGCATAAAAAAATGGGGGGTTTTAACGCCCAAATTTCATTTGCCCAAATTATATGAAAAAGAATTTTTAATTTAATTTTTAAAAAATTAAAATTTTAATATTTCTAAAAAAATTTTTTGAGAATTTTAAAAAAGTTCCGTTTTTCAGGCCAAAATTAAGGGTCTTAAGGGAATTTTTCCCGGGTGATGGGGAAATTTGTCGTGACATTGTGTATTTTATTTGGGCCCTAACCCCTCAACGTTTCGTATTTTGTTTTTAAAAGGTTTTGATTGTTCTGAAATCTTTTAAGTGTGAGGGGAGATTTTTTTTAGGAAAAGGAGTAAACCTAGGGGAAATCTTCTGTCAATTTTTTTATAATCATTTGGGTTTTTTTAAAAATCATTTAGAATTTCTTTTTAAAATGATTTTTCCGTAAACCAAAATTTTAAAATTTCCCAATCCCTTTATGATTTTTATTTTGGGGGGAAAATAAAAATAAAATCCCCCTTTTTCTTTTAGAATAATATAAGGAAAACCGAATTTTTATAACAAATGGTTAAAAGTAAATATTACTATTAGAATAAACTGGTAGGGGGGGAGTAGGGCTTACACGGAGCCTTGCTACCTTATCTCAAAGAGAGCGCGAGTATAGGTCTAACAACTTTTGGGAAGTGTCGATCGGTTCTGAAAGGGACACTCCCATATCATTTCAGGTATAAAAGGAGGCTGTCGAAGACAGAAACAATCACTATTCGCAAACTCTTAAACTTGCTCTCAAACTCTAAAAACTCATTCTCAGAATCTAGACGTAGACTTAGACTTAGACTCACTTTCAGACTCGCACTGCTTCGATCAATAGCCGTCAGTCGTTCCCATCAAGGTGGAACTATCCTCGCGCTTAATCAGAACCTCGTTTTCGCAATTTATCTTTTTTTTTAATAACGATAATATCAAATCGAATCTATCGACGGAACGTCTAAATCGCTAATCTCTATTCTTCATACCAAAAATAGATATATAATGAATATCTGAGGAGTCGTTGCGACGGTCGCTGCCAATAGCGTGCCCCGTTACGACAGTTTCTCCGGAAAAATTAAATTCTTTTGCATACTTTCATGCCTACCAAGGCCGGGACGAAGCAAAAGAGAAAGAGATTCGAGGTCCAAGTAAATCGCCCTTAGTTCGAATCAAGTCATTTCCCCTATTTCCAAAAACTGCGCAATTGCTAGACAACGACAAAACGTAGATTATTCGTCCCGCGAACTGCGATCTCTAAATAAATGGAGGCAACCTCACGTTTACTAGTTACAAAACCATTACCAAAACACGATCCAGTAGATTCGCCTATAAATCGCGATCTTTTTGGCACCGGATTCAAAGTTACCTTCCTTTAAAGTTCCAATACTTCCAGTGAATCTGTTTTTTAAAAAATTTTTTTTTTTATGTTTTTTTTTTGATCCTTAACCGACACAACTTAATCCCGGTCCCGAGTAAATTGTTAAATAAAGTGATCAAAAACGGAGAAAAAAATCTCAATAACAACATTGAGACGATAACAGTGGCGTGAAAACATTGACATATCGGAGGTGGATGTTCTTATGGTCCATCTTATGTTCTTTGATTTGAATTTTTAATCCTTTGGTTGGCCACATAAGAAGGCTCCACATCCAGACAATTTATATTATTAAACCACTCCACAAATCCTCTTTTACACGATCTTTGTAATTTTAATAAATCTATTAAAGTTTATTATAGGTTTGAAGCAATATTAAACCCTGACTGTGTCATCATTTTTTTAATTTTTCCGATACTTATTAAATAAGGTACTACAAAAAAACTTTTTTTAAACTAGAATTACAATCGTTTTCATTATTTTACAGTCACTATTTTATTTAAATATGTTATTTTGTCTAAAAGTTTGATTCTATTTTAATTGTTGAAAAGAGGAATTCAAGGAGCATAATCATTCATAACGAATGTGAAACTAAGGTAGACATATTTTTATGAAATTTCGAATGGGATAACAACCACTATTTGTCTAATTGTCTTGATCACACCTCTTTTAGCATTTAATGGCTGAGTCGAATAATAATCAGATATCTCCCTGAATTAGTGATGTTTCTAAATGTCGAAGATAATCTACGTCTTGTCTCATTAATTTAATATCCCCCTAAAAAATTAATGCCATTTTCGTCGCCAAAGTCTAGTGTAAATCTTATCCTTTCATTATACGAATTAAACAATTCAGAATATTTCAAACATTGTCTGTATGTACGGACATAACCAATGTCATCAACATAACGGAATAAAAAAGACGAAAAAACATATGGTCGTGCTAATTTATTGTTCTAAACTCTGGTGAAAACATCTAATATAGGGACAATGGACAGCTCATTGGCATGGCAAAAATTGTTTTAAAATTTTTCGTCAAATTTAAAAAATGTAAGTTATTATGTTCATAATTATAATTTACTTTTAGAAACTCATGGATAGCTATCAAAGTATTATTTTCAACAGATTACACCTAGTTAATATTCTTAATATCAAATCGATCGGGAATGTTCGTGTACATCGAAAACCACGTCAAAAAGATATAATGCTCAAATTATTTATCGATTGAAACGATTTAGAATATCAAAAATATTTTAACATAACTGAAAATTCTTTTGTTACTATTATCTATACTGTCTTTCACAAGTCGCTAATGGAGAAAACGGCACTATTTTGAAACATTATTCTCAGCGGCTGACCTTCCTTATGAATTTTGGCAGTCCATAGGATATCAGGAATTCGCCGTCCGATACATATAATTGTGTTGATACATATTTTAATTACCCCTGTTTTGCCAATGTTTTTATAAATTAGCTAATTTCTTTTAATTTTGTGAGAGCTGTATTACTAAAATGTATATGCTCTGATCATTAAGAATGTATAATTTTGCATTTGTAATTTGCGATTCATAATTACTGGTGTTACCTTTATCCGCTCTGATAACTAAATTTAGAGTTCTCTGAGATGAATCCTTTTACTCTCTTACACTTTTTGTATGATATCTTTTTGGGTTTTTATATCGCGTTTCTTTTTTTTAAGATTTAAAATGCCTCATTCCTTACATTTTTTACAATTTCATCATCTTTTTAAAAAGGTTCCCTTATTTTTTTTAATAAATCGCTCTCTTTTTCTTTATTATGATTTTTGGTAAATTAAATGGACCTAATTGCAATACGATTTGGGCTTTCTCGGAATTCAGTACTTAAAGATTTTTTCCATGTTCTTTATTCGTTTTGAAAATTTTTTTTAAAAAATTATCGGGAAAAATATTGATATTTCTTTTGCGCTTAGCCAAAATATTTTTGGTTAAAAATTTTCTTTAACATACGTCCCTTGGTTTCGCTTTTATCTCGAGTCAAAACAAACTTTTAGTTGATTTAATATTTTTAATTTTTTTTTTTTTTTTCCTGACTATACTGTCCAAGTTTTTTTTTTTATTTTTAAAATAATTATAATTAGGAATTTTTCACAAGATTTAAAAAAAAAAATTTTATCAGGGGCCATATATGTTTCGTCTTTTTATTTCCTTATGTTGATGACTTTGTTTTCGTGCATAAAGATAAGAGAGAACACTTTGAAAATTTTTTTCGTAATGAAAAGGGCAAAAAATTTAAAAAGACATTGGCGCGAAAAAGGCTTAATTTTTTTGTTTAAACAAAGAGCCAAAAAAAAAAAAAATTTTCTTCGCTTTATAAAAATCATTAAATTTTGGGATATCCGAATTTTTATTCGAAATTATCCATTAGTGCAAAAGGGGGTAATCATGGGAATTTGCAAATATTTTGTTATCCCCTGTTATTTCTGAAAAAAATATTTCAGACTTGTTCACACTATGTTAATGAATTTTTTTCTTTGAATTCATTTTTCAAAAAATTTAAAAAAAAAAAAAATTTTTTGAAAAATTTAGTAAAAGTGATTGTAAATATGAAAAAGTTCTTTCTTTGATTTAAGAAAAAAGTTTTTTTTTAAAAGTTTTTTAAATTTTAGTGAAAATGGAAAAAAATTTTTAAAAATCATAGGGCTTTATATTGCTTATAAAACCATAAATACTTAATAGTTTTTAAAACAAGAAAAGTCGGGAAAAAGGGTATTGGGGTGGTTTTTAATAAAATTTTTTGGATTGTGAGTCTTTTTAATGGGCCAAAAAAAAAAGAATTAAAAACCCAATCAAACTAAGGTTTATAAAAATCAATGTAGTGGGTTTTAGCCTCATGTAAAAGAGG
>NW_028259116.1:0-6577 GCF_024713525.1 Acromyrmex echinatior | reverse complement strand
AAATTTTTAAATTCAAAAATTGATTTTATTTAATTAATTTTGGGCAAAATGCTTTAGGGAAAAACCCAAAAATGCATTAAAAGGGCAAAAAAAAAAATAAAAATTAAACCCAAAAAAATTTGCATTTTATTTTTAGTAACAGCAGGGGAAAATAAGCTTTGAGTAAACCCCCAAAATTACATTAAAATTGCATTAAAAAAAATTAATTTTTAATTCGAAAAATTGCATTTTTACTTTAATGTAACGCTGCATTGGGCAAATAATGCATTTAGAGTGAGTCCCCTAAAAATTGCATTAAAATTGCATTAAAAAAAATTAATTTTTAATTCGAAAAAATTGCATTTTTATTTTAATGTAACATTGCATTGGGCAAATAATGAATTTAGAGCGAATCCCCAAAAAATTGCATTAAAATTGCATTAAAAAAAATTAATTTTTAATGCGAAAAATTTGCATTTTTAATTTTAATGTAACATTGCATTGAGCAAATTATGCATTTAGAGTGAATCCCCAAAAAATTGCATTAAAATTGCATCAAAAAAAATTAAATATTAATGGAAAAAAATTGCATTTTTAATTTAAATGTATCACTGCATAGAAGAAATAATGCATTTAGAGTGAAACCCCTAAAAATTGCATTAAAATTACATAAAAAAAAATTAATTATTAATCCAAAAAAATTGCATTTTTATTTTAATGTAACACTGCATTGGGCAAATAATGCATTTAGAGTGAATCCCCTAAAAATTGCATTAAACTTGCATTAAAAAAAATTAATTTTTAATCCAAAAAAATTGCATTTCTAATTTTAATTTAACATTGCATTGCACAAATAATGCATTTAGAGTGAATCCCCTAAAAATTGCATTAAAATTGCACCAAAAAAAATTAATTATTAATCCAAAAGAATTGCATTTTTATTTTAATGTGACACTGCAATGGGCAAATAATGCATTTAGAGTGAATCCCCAAAAAATTGCATTAAAATTGCATAAAAAAAAATTAATTTTTAATCCAAAAAAATTGCATTTTTAATTTTAATGTATCACTGCATTGGGCAAATAATGCATTTAGAGTGAATCCCCTAAAAATTGCATTAAAATTGCAATAAAAAAAATTAATTTTTAATCCAAAAAAATTGCTTTTTTAATTAAAATGTATCACTGCATAGAAGAAATAATGCATTTAGAGTGAATCCCCTAAAAATTGCATTAAAATTGCATTAAAAAAAATTAACTATTAATCCAAAAAAATTGCATTTTTATTTTAATGTAACACTGCATTGGGCAAATAATGAATTTAGAGCGAATCCCCAAAAAATTGCATTAAAATTGCATTAAAAAAAATTAATTTTTAATGCGAAAAATTTGCATTTTTAATTTTAATGTATCACTGCATTGCACAAATAATGAATTTAGAGTGAATCCACAAGAAATTGCACTAAAATTGCATTAAAAAGAATTAATTTTTAATTCGAAAAAATTGAATTTTTATTTTAATGTAACACTGCATTGGGCAAATAATGCATTTAGAGTGAATCCCCTAAAAAGTGCATTAAAATTGCATTAAAAAAAATTAATATTTAATCCAAAAGAATTGCATTTCTAATTTTAATTAACATTGCATTGCACAAACAATGCATTTAGAGTGAATCCCCAAAAAATTGCATTAAAATTGCATTAAAAAAAGTTAATATTTAATCAAAAAGAATTGCATTTTTAATTTTAATGTAACATTGCATTGATCAAATAATGCTTTTAGAGTGAATCCCCAAAAAATTGCATTAAAATTGCATTAAAAAAAATTAATATTTAATCAAAAAAAATTGCATTTTTATTTTAATGTATCACTGCATAGAAGAAATAATGCATTTAGAGTGAATCCCCTAAAAATTGCATTAAAATTGCATCAAAAAAAATTAATTAATAATCCAAAAGAATTGCATTTTTATTTTAATGTAAAACTGCAATGGGCAAATAATGCATTTAGAGTGAATCCCCAAAAAATTGCATTAAAATTGCATAAAAAAAAATTAATTTTTAATCCAAAAAAATTGCATTTTTAATTTTAATGAATCACTGCATAGAAGAAATAATGCATTTAGAGTGAATCCCCAAAAAATTGCATTAAAATGGCATTAAAAAAAATTAATTTTTAATCCAAAAAAATTGCATTTCTAATTTTAATTTAACATTGCATTGCACAAATAATGCATTTAGAGTGAATCCCCGAAAAATTGCGTTAAAATTGCATTTAAAAAATTAATTTTTAATCTAAAAAGTTGCATTTTTAATTTTAATGTATCACTGCATTGGGCAAATAATGCATTTAGAGTGAATCCCCTAAAAATTGCATTAAAATTGCAATAAAAAAAATTAATATTTAATTCAAAAAAATTGCATTTCTAATTTAATTTAACATTGCATTGCACAAATAATGCATTTAGAGTGAATCCCCTAAAAATTGCATTAAAATTGCATCAAAAAGAATTAATTATTAATCCAAAAGAATTGCATTTTTATTTTAATGTAACACTGCAATGGGCAAATAATGCATTTAGAGTGAATCCCCAAAAAATTGCATTAAAATTGCATCAAAAAAAATTAATTTTTAATTCGAAAAAATTGCATTTTTATTTTATCGTAACACTGCATTGGGCAAATAATGCATTTAGAGTGAATCCCCTAAAAATTGCATAAAAATTGCATAAAAAAAAATTAATTATTAATCCAAAAGAATTGCATTTTTATTTTAATGTAACACTGCAATGGGCAAATAATGCATTTAGAGTGAATCCCCAAAAAATTGCATTAAAATTGCATCAAAAAAAATTAATTCTTAATCCAAAAAAATGCATTATTAATTTTAATGTTTCACTGCATAGAAGAAATAATGCATTTAGAGTGAATCCCCAAAAAATTGCATTAAAATGGCATTAAAAAAAATTAATTTTTAATCCAAAAAAATTGCATTTCTAATTTTAATTTAACATTGCATTGCACAAATAATGCATTTAGAGTGAATCCCCGAAAAATTGCGTTAAAATTGCATTTAAAAAATTAATTTTTAATCCAAAAAATTGCATTTTTAATTTTAATGTATCACTGCATTGGGCAAATAATGCATTTAGAGTGAATCCCCAAAAAATTGCATTAAAATTGCATAAAAAAAATTAATTTTTAATCCAAAAAAATTGCATTTCTAATTTTAATTTAACATTGCATTGCACAAATAATGCATTTAGAGTGAATCGCCAAAAAATTGCATTAAAATTGCAAAAAAAAATTTTAATTTTTAATCCAAAAAATTGCTTTTTAAATTTTAATAACCTGCTTTGGCAAAAATTGCATTAGAGTAAAATCCCCAAAAAAAAGGCTTAAAAGCTTTTAAAAATAATTTTTAACCCCAAAAAATTGCTTTTTTTTTTTAAACAGCAGGAAAAATGATTTAGAGGAAATAAAAAAATTTGCTTTAAAAAGAAAAAAAAAAAATTATTTTTAAAAAAAAAAATTTTTTTTAATTTAATGTACCTGCATAGATGAAAAAATGCATTTGAAAAAATCCCCAAAAAATGCAAAAATTGCATTAAAAAAAAATTTAATTTTAATTCAAAAAAAAAGGAATTTTTTTTTTTAAAGTAACACGCTTGGGCAAAATATTGCATTTGGGAGGGGAATCCCCAAAAAATTGCTTTAAAAAATTGGGGAAAAAAAAATTAATTTTAATTCAAAAAAATTTGGGAATTTTTTAAGGTAACACGCTTTGCGAACAAAAAGGGCTTAGAGTGAATCCCCAAAAAATTGGCTTTAAAAAATTGATTAAAAAAAATTAATTTTTTTAATTCGAAAAAATCCCATCTTTATTTTAATTATCACTGAATGAAAGAAAAAAAATTTTGGGAGGAACCCCTAAAAATTGCAAAAAATTTGCAATTAAAAAAAACCCAACTTTTTTTAAAAAAAATTGTTTTATTTTAATGAAACACTGCTTTGGGAAAAATTTCCCTTTTAGGAAATCCCAAAAAAATTGCAAAAAAAATTTTGTTTAAAAAAAATTAAATGTAATAAAAAGAATGGCATTTAAAATTTTGAATTTAACAGGGCTTTGGGCCCCAAAAGGCTTTTTGGGTAAAACCCCCAAAAAATTGGGGGTTTAAAAATTGCATTTAAAAAAATTTAATTTTAACCCAAAAAAATTGCATTTTTAATTTAAGTATCATGTTTTTGGGAAAATAAAAAATTTTAGAGGGGAACCCCCAAAAAAAATTGCTTTAAAAAGGTTTAAAAAAAAATTAATTTTAACCCAAAAGAATTCCCATTTCAATTTTTAAATTTTAAACATGGCTTTGCCAAAAAATGTTTTTAGAGTAAAACCCCAAAAATTGCTTTAAAAATTGGGCATAAAAAAAATTTTTTTTTAACCCAAAAAAAATTTTTTTTTTTTTTAATGTATCACTGCATAGATAAAATTTAATGCTTTTTGGGAATGAACCCCAAAAAAATTTTTTGCTTTAAAAATTTGCTTTAAAAAAAAATTTAAATTTTTTTAATTTCCCAAAAAAAAATTTGCATTTTTAATTTTAATTTTATACTGTATTGGGCAAAAAATACTTTGGAGAACCCCCAAAAAATTTGCATTAAATTGAAATTAAAAAAAAAATTAAATTTTTAAACCCAAAAAAATTTGGGCATTCTAATTTAAATTTTAACATTTCATTGCACAAATAATGAAATTTAGGGGGCCCCCCAAAAAAAATTGTTTAAAAATTGCAAAAAAAAAAATTAATTTTTTTAACCCAAAAAAATTTGCATTTTTTTTTAAATGTATCTGCATAGATGAAATAATGCATTTAAAACTGAACCCCCAAAAAAATTTAAATAAAAATTGCAATAAAAAAAAAATTTAAATTTTTTAAATCCAAAAAATTTAAAAAATTTAAAAATTTTTAATGTATCACTGTTTTGGTTTAAAATAAACATTTAGAGTGAACCCCCAAAAATTTTTGCATTAAAATGAAATTAAAAAAATTTTTTAAACCAAAAGATTGCATTCAAATTTTAAATTTAAAAAGGGATTGCAAAAAATAAGGCATTTAGAGTAAATCCCCAAAAAAAAGGGCATTAAAATTGCTTTAAAAAAAAATTTAAAATTTTTAATCAAAAAAAATTTGCTTTTTTAATTTAAAATGAAATCATGAAAAAAAGACTAATGCATTTAGAGTAAAACCCCTAAAAATTGCTTTAAAAATTGCATAAAAAAAAAATTTAAATTAATCAAAAAGAAGGGAAATTTAAAATTTTTTGTAACCCAATTGGGAAAAAAAAGGCATTTAAAGGAATCCCTAAAAAAATTGCTTTTAAAAGAAAATAAAAAAAAACTTTTAACCCCAAAAAAAGGGCATTTTTATTTTAATGAAACACCCTTTGGGCAAAAAATGTTTAGAGTGAACCCCAAAAAAATTTCCCTTTAAATTTGGCATTAAAAAAAAAAAAAATTTTTAACCCAAAAGAAGAAATTTCAAATTTTTAATTTAAAAACATTGCTTTGAAACCAAAAAAGCATTAGAGTGAATCCCCAAAAAATTCCCTTTAAAATTCCCTTAAAAAACGGAAATTAACCCAAAAAAAATTGCATTTTTTTTAATGAACACGGCTTTGGGGAAAAATAATGCTTTTAAAAGTGAATCCCCAAAAAATTTGCAAAAAAATTGCTTTAAAAAAAAATTAAATTTTTAATTCAAAAAAAAAAAATTGCTTTTAAATTTTTTAAATTTGTATCACTGATAGAAGAAAAAATCTTTTTAAAAGTAAACCCCCCCATAAAAAATTTGCATTAAAAATTCCCAAAAAAAAAATTAATTTAACCCCCCAAAAAAATTGCATTTTTATTTTATGTAACGGGCATTGCCCCAAATAATGCATATAGAGTGAATCCCCAAAAATTTGCTTTAAAAATTTGCATAAAAAAAATTTAATTTTAATTCAAAAAAAATTTCTTTTATTTTAATGTATCAGGGCATAGAAAAAAAATTAAGGGCAGGTGTGAATCCCCAAAAAATTGCTTTAAAAATTTGCAATAAAAAAAAAAAATTTTTTAACCCAAAAAAAATTGCATTTTTTTTTAATGTATCATGTTTTGGGTCAAATAATACTTTTGAGTGAACCCCCAAAAAAGGGAATTAAAATTGCATTAAAAAAAAAATTTTAATCCAAAAGAATTGCTTTTAAATTTTTAATGAAACCCTCCCAAAAGAGGAAAAATGTTTTAAAGAGTAAAAACCCAAAAAAGTGCAAAAAAATTTGCAAAAAAAAAAAAATAATTATTACCCAAAAAAAATTGCATTTTTTTTTTTAAAGAAACAGGCATGGTTAAAATAATGCATTTAGGAGTAAAACCCCCCAAAAATTCCCATTTAAAAATTGCATTAAAAAAAAAATTTTTAATTTTCAAAAAAAAATTGCATCTTTTTTTATGTATCACTGATAGAAAATAATGCATTTAGGTGTTTTTCCCCAAAAAAATTTGAAATTAAAATTTGCAAAAAAAAAATTAAATTTTTTAAATTCAAAAAATTTGC
>NW_028259115.1:0-6708 GCF_024713525.1 Acromyrmex echinatior | reverse complement strand
ACCCCAAAAAATGCTTTAAAAAATGCATTAAAAAAAAATTATTAATCCAAAAAAATTTGCTTTTTTTTTAATGTAACATGCTTTGGGGGCAAAATAATGCATTTGATGAATCCCTAAAATACAAAAAATGCATTAAAAAAAAAAATTTTTTATTCGAAAAATGGCTTTTGTTTTTAAAAATGAACGCTGCAGGGGCAAATAAGTTTTTAGGGAACCCCCTAAAAATTGCTTAAAATTGCATTAAAAAAAATTAAATTTATTAAATAAAAAAAAATTGTTTTTTATTTAATGTAACACGCATTGGGCAAAAAAGATTAGAGTGTCCCCAAAAAAATTACTTTAAAAATTTGCATTAAAAAATTAATTTTTAATTCAAAAAGCATTTTGGATTTTAATGTAACCCCTGCTTTGGGCAATAAGATTTAGGGGAAATCCCAAAATTGCATAAAAATGTAAAAAAAAAAAAAGTTTTTTTTTTATTTTTTTGGGAACAAGCTTGGGCAAAAAAGCTTTTTAGGGGAAAATCCCCTAAAAAATTAATTAAAATGCTTTAAAAAAAAAATTAATTTTAATTCAAAAAAATTGCATTTTTATTTTAAGTAAGCGCATTGGGAAAATAAGCTTTTAGAGTGGCCCTAAAAAATTGCATTAAAAATTGCATTAAAAAAATTAAATTTTAATTCGAAAAAATTTCTTTTTTATTTTAATGTAACTTGTTTGGGCAAAAATGAATTTAGGCGAACCCCAAAAAAAAGCTTTTAAAATTGCTTTAAAAAAAATTAATTTTTAATGCAAAAAAATTTGATTTTTAATTTTAAAAGAACAGGCTTTGAGAAATTTAGCTTTTAGAGTGAACCCAAAAAAAATTGCAAAAATTGCATAAAAAAAAATTTAAAATATTGGAAAAAAAAATTCCCTTTTTAAAAAAGTTCACGCATAGAAAAATAAGTTTTGAGTGAAACCCCAAAAAATTTCCCTTTAAAATTAAAAAAAAAAAATTAAATTTTTAATCCAAAAAAATTGCATTTGATTTTAAATGTAACGTGAATTGGGCAAAAAATGCATTTTAGAGGGGAACCCCCTAAAAATTGAAAAATTGCATTAAAAAAAAATTAATTTTTCCCCCCCAAAAAAATTGATTTTTAATTTTTAAATTTTAACATTGCTTGCAAAAAATGAAATTGAGTAAAACCCCCAAAAAAAATTCCCGGAAATTTGGGCATTTTAAAAAAAAATTTTTTAACCCAAAAAAAATTGCATTTTTTAAATTTTAATTTTCCCCACTGCATTGGGGCAAAAAAAGCATTTAGAGGAATACCCAAAAAAACTGCTTTAAAATTCCCAAAAAAAAAAATTTAATTTTTAACCCAAAAAAAAATTCCCTTTCCCAAATTTTTAAATTTTAACTTTGAAAGGGCACAAAAATGCATTTAGGGGTGAATCCCCAAAAAATTGCTTTAAAAATGCTTTAAAAAAAATTTTTAATTTTTTAATTCAAAAAATTGGGCTTTTTTTTAAGAAAACAGGCATTGGGGAAAAAGCATTTAGAGAAAAACCCCCCAAAAAATTTGGCATAAAAAAATTGCATTAAAAAAAAATTTTTTTTTAATTCGAAAAAAATTGAAATTTTTTTTTTAAACCGTAACACGGCATGGGAAAATATTGCTTTTAGAGTGAACCCCCTAAAAAATTGCTTTAAAAAATTGCTTTAAAAAAAAATTACTTTTTATCCAAAAAAAGGGCATTTCTTTTTTAATTTAAAGGATTGCCAAAAAATCCCATTTAAAGTGAATCCCCAAAAAATTTGTTTAAAAATTGCTTTAAAAAAAAATTTAATTTTTTAAATTTCCAAAGGAAAAAAAATTTATCAATTTTAAATTTAACATTTTTTGCACAAAAAAATAAATTTTAGAGTGAACCCCCAAAAAATTGCAAAAAATGCTTTAAAAAAAAAATTTAAATTTTTAATTGGGAAAAAAATTGCATTTTTTATTTCAATGTAACACTGCTTTGGGAAATAAGAAATTTAGAGGAATCCCCAAAAAATTGCATCAAAATTGCAAAAAAAAAAATTTAAATTTTTTAAAAAAAAAAAAATTGCTTTTTAAATTTTTAATGTTTGGGAATAGAAAAAATTTAATGCATTTAGAGTCCCCCCAAAAAATTGCTTAAATGCAAAAAAAAAATTTAAATTATTCATCCAAAAAAATTGCATTTTTATTTTAATTTTAACACGATTGGGCAAAAAAGCTTTTGGGGTGCCCCCAAAAATTTCCCTTTTAAAATTTGAAAAAAAAAAAAATTAAATTCTTAACCAAAAAAATGCTTTTTTAATTTTAATGATAAATGCATAGAAGAAAAAAATGCATTTAGAGTAAAACCCCCAAAAAATTGCTTAAAAGGGCATTAAAAAAAAAATTTTTTAAATTCAAAAAAAATTGCATTTTTTTTTAATTTAACTTTGCATTGAACTAATAATAAATTTAGAGTGAACCCCCAAAAAAATTGCATTAAAAAAGCAATAAAAAAAATTTTAATTCAAAAAAAATTGCTTTTTTTTTAAAGGAAACACTGCTTTCGGCAAAAATGTTTTAGGGTAAACCCCCAAAAAAAATTGCTTAAAAATTGGGAAAAAAAAAAAAATTAAATTTTTTAACCCAAAAAATTTTGCTTTTTTTAATTTTTAAGGAATCACTGCATAGAAGAAATTTAATGCTTTAGGTGAATCCCCAAAAAATTGCATTAAAAGGTTTAAAAAAAAAATTAAATTTTTTAAAAAAAAAAAATTGTTTTTGATTTTAAGGTATAAACGGCATAGAAAAAATGCATTTAGAGTGAACCCCCAAAAAAAATTCATTAAAATTCCCCCCCAAAAAAAATTAAATTTATAACCCAAAAAAGAAGGGATTTTTTTTTAAAGGACCTGCAATGGGAAAAAATAATGCATTTGAGTGAATCCCCAAAAAATTGCATTAAATTGCATAAAAAAAAAAAATTTTTTAAAACCCCCAAAAAAATTGCTTTTTTAATTTTTAATGAATCACTGCTACAAAAAATAATCCCTTTAGATGAACCCCAAAAAAATTCCCTTAAAGGGTTTAAAAAACAAAAAAAATTTTAACCCAAAAAAGGGCTTTTAATTTTTAAATTTAAATTGCTTTTCACAAATAATGCATTTGGGAGGAATCCCCAAAAAATTGCGGAAAAATTGCATTAAAAAAAAATTTTTTAACCCAAAAAAATTATTTTTAAATTTGTAATGTATCATGAGGGGGAAATAATCCCTTTAGAGTAAACCCCCAAAAAAATTCAAAAAAATTGCTTTAAAGGGAAATTTAAAACTTTTAAAAAAAAAAAAATTTGGCATTTTTTTTTTTAAATTTGTAACACGGCATTGGGGCAAAAATGTTTTTAGATAAAACCCCCAAAAAGCTTTTAATTTTTGCATAAAAAAAATTAATTTTTAAAAAAAAAAATTTGCTTTTCAAATTTTTAATTTTAACTTTGTATGCACAAAAATGAATTTAGAGGATTCCACAAGAAATTCTTTAAAAATTTTGCATAAAAAAATTTAATTTTAAATTTCAAAAAAATTTAAATTTTATTTTAAGGGAACCGGCATTGGGCAATAAGGCATTTAGAGGGAACCCCTTTAAAAAAGTGCTTTAAAAATTTGCTTTAAAAAAATTTAAAATTTTAACCAAAAAAGAATTGCTTTTTAAATTTTAAATTTAAACTTTGTTGCACAAACATTGCATTTAGGTAAACCCCAAAAAAAATTCCCTTTAAAATGCTTTAAAAAAAATTTAATTTTTAATTTCAAAAAGAATTTTTTTTTAAATTTTAAATGAAAACTTGCTTTGGCCAATAAGGTTTTTAGAGTGAACCCCAAAAAAAATGCTTTAAAAATTCCCAAAAAAAAAATTTTTTTAAGGGGAAAAAAAAAGGGATTTTAATTTTAATTTTTCCTGCTTTAAAAAAAAATAAGCTTTTAGAGTGAAACCCAAAAAATTGCTTTAAAAAATTGCATTAAAAAAAAAATTAATTAACCCCAAAAAAAAAGGGTTTTTTATTTTAATTAAAGGATTGGGCAAAAAAGGCTTTTAGAGTGAATCCCCTAAAAATTTGCATTAAAAATTTGCATTAAAAAAAATTTAATTTTTAAATTAAAAAAAAAATTCCATTTTTTTTTTAAATTTTAAACCTGCAGGGGAAAATAATCAAAAAAGGAAAACCCCAAAAAATTGCATTAAAATTGCTTAAAAAAAAAAAATTTTTAATCCAAAAAAAATCATTTTTTAAATTTTAAATTTTTAGGGAAAAAAATGAATTTTAGAGGAATCCCCAAAAAATCCTTTAAAAAAAAAAATGCTTTAAAAAAAATTTTTTTTTTAATTTCAAAAAAAAGGGATTTATTTTAATGTAACCTGCATTGGGCAAAAAAAATGCATTTAGGGGGAACCCCCAAAAAATTTGCTTTTAAAATTGCATAAAAAAAAAAAAAATTTTAATTAAAAAAATTTTCTTTTAAATTTTAAAATTTAAAAATTGAGGGGGCCAAATAATGTTTAAAGAGGGAAACCCCAAAAATTTTCATTAAAAATTGCATTAAAAAAAAAAAATTTTAATTCAAAAAATTTGAATTTTTTTTTAAGGAAACCCTGCATTGGGAAAATAATGCATTAGAGTAAATCCCCAAAAAAATTTGTTTAAAAAATGCTTTAAAAAAAAATTAAATTTTTTAAATTTCCAAAAAATGGCTTTTTAAATTTTAATGAAACCCCTTTTGGCCCCAAAAATGCTTTTAGAGTAACCCCAAAAAAATTTGATTTTAAAAAAAATTTAATTTTTAAAACCAAAAAAATTGCATTTCTTTTTTAATTTAAAACATTGTTTGCACAAATAATGCATTTAAATAAACCCCCAAAAAAAAGGTTTTTAAAAATTGCATTAAAAAAAAATTTTTAAATTCCAAAAAAATTTGATTTTTTTTTAAAATTAATTTTGTTTGGGGCAAATAAGCATTAGAGTGAACCCCCAAAAAAATTGCATTAAAATTGCTTTAAAAAAAATATTTTAATTTAAAAAAAAATTTGCTTTTTTTTTAAATTTAAAACCTGCAGGGGACAAAAAAAAAGCTAGAGGGAACCCAAAAATTGGCTTTAAATGTTTAAAAAAATTAATTTTTAACCCAAAAAAATTGCATTTCTTAATTTTTTAACGGGAATTGCAAATAAGGGAATTTAGATAAATTCCCCAAAAAATTTGGCAAAAAAATTTTGGCTTTAAAAAAAAATTAAAATTTCAATTCAAAAAAAATTGAATTTTTTTTTAAGGAAAACACAGCTTTGGGGAAAATAAGAAATTAGAGTAAACCCCCAAAAAATTGAATTAAAAATTTTTTAAAAAAAAATTTAATTTTTTAATTCAAAAAAAAAATTGTTTTTTTTTGTTAATGAAACCCCTTTGCATTCGGCAAAAATGCATTTAGAGGGGAATAATAAAAAAAATTGCTTTAAAATTGTTTTAAAAAAAGTTTAATATTTAACCCAAAAAAATTTGATTTCAAATTTTTTAATTTTTAACATTGCTTGCAAAAATAATGCATTTAGAGTGAATCCCCAAAAAATGGCTTTAAAATTGATTAAAAAAATTAATTTTTAATCAAAAAAATTGCATTTTTTTTTTAAAGTATCACTGCATAGAAAAAATAATGCATTTAGAGGATCCCCTAAAATTGCATTAAAAATTGCATCAAAAAAAATTAATTAATAATCCAAAAGAATTGCATTTTTATTTTAATGTAACTGCCATGGGGCAAATAAGCATTTTAGAGTAATCCCCAAAATTTGCATTAAAAATTGCATAAAAAAAAATTAATTTTTAATTCAAAAAAGTTGCATTTTAATTTTAATGTATCATCTGCATTGGGCAATAATGCATTTAGAGTGAATCCCCTAAAAATTGCATTAAAATTGCATTAAAAAAATTAATATTTAATCCAAAAAAATGGCATTTCTAATTAATTTACATTGCATTGCACAAATAAGCATTTAGAGTGAACCCTAAAAATTGATTAAAATGCATCAAAAAAATTAATTATTAATCCAAAGAATTGAATTTTATTTTAATGAACACTGCAATGGGAAAATAAGCATTTAGAGTGAATCCCCAAAAAAATGCAAAAAATTTGCATCAAAAAATTAATTTTTAATTCGAAAAATTGCATTTTTATTTATGTAACACTGCTTTGGGCAAATAATGCATTTAGAGTGAACCCCCAAAAATTGCAAAAAAAATTGCATAAAAAAATAATTATTAACCCCAAAGAATTGCATTTTTTTTAAATGTAACACTGCAATGGGCAAATAATGCATTTAGAGTGAATCCCCAAAAAATTGCATTAAAATTGCATAAAAAAAAATTAATTTTTAATCCAAAAAAATTGCATTTTTAATTTTAATGAATCACTGCATACAAGAAATAATGCTTGAGTGAATCCCCAAAAATTGCATTAAAAGGCTTTAAAAAAAAATTAACTTTTAATCCAAAAAAATGCATTTCTAATTTAATTTAACTTGCGTTGCAAAAATAATGCATTAGAGTGACCCCAAAAAATTGGGGAAAAAAATGCATTTAAAAAAAATATTTTTAACCCAAAAAATTGCTTTTAAATTTTTAAATGATCAGCTTTGGGCAAATAGCATT
>NW_028259114.1:0-6866 GCF_024713525.1 Acromyrmex echinatior | reverse complement strand
AAAAAGGGAGAAAGAAAGGGGCGAGAAAAGGGGGGACGCGGGGCGACGCCAAGGGCACAAAGGAGAGAAGAAAGGGAAGAGAGGGGGGAGCGCCGACAAGGAAGGAGCGGGAAGAAGGGGAGGGGGGAAAACAGAGCAAAGAAAGGGGAAAAGGGGCGAGGAAGGGGGCAGAAGCGGGGAACGCCCCCGCGCACGCGCACCCAGGCCAGGCCCGCCCCCCCCCCCCCCCGGAAGGAAGGAGAGGCGCCGGGAGGGACGAGAGAGGAGAAAGAGAAGGGCGGAAGGGGAGCACGCAGAGAAGAGGGAAAGAGAGAGAAGGGGAGGAAGGAAGACAAAAAGAAAGGGAAAGAGCAAAGAAAAAGGAGAGAAGGGAAAGAAAGGGAAGAGAAGGGGGCAACAGAAAGAGAGCAAGGCAGCAGACCGGAGGCGAGGGAAAAGGCCGCGGAGGAGAAGAAGGAAAACAAGACGAAAGGAAGAGACAAGCACGCGCAGAGAGAAACAAGGAAAGGGGGAAAGAGACCCACCACGAGAGAACGAAAAAAAGGAGCAGGCCAGACGCGGCCAGAAAAAGGAAAGCAAACACGCCACGAAAAGAGGCCACAGGAAAGCCCGAAACCAAGGCGGACGCCCCCGCAACAAAAGCGAGGGGAGGGCGAGGGAACGCGGCCAAGAGACGGAGGAAAAAGACCAAAAAGAAGGGCAGAAGGAGAACGAGAGAGCAGAGAGAGAGGGGCAGGGGAAAAAGCCAGAAAGGAAGAGCGCGCCCGGAAAAGGAGGAAAACGAAAAAAGGAGAAGGAGGCGAACGGCAGAGGAGAAAGGCGGACAAAGGCCCCGAACAGCCCCGAGCAGAGAAGAGGAAGAAGGGGAAAAGCACCCCAGAAAGAGAAACAGAGAGCCCAGGAAAGGGAAAGAAGAAGGAGAAAGAAGAAGGAAGAAGGGAAAGAAGAAAGAGGAGGAAGAGACCCAGAAAGGACGCAAGGGAGGAGGAGGAGGAGAAAGAAAAGAAGAGGACAAAGAGAAGAGAGAGAAGAGCGGGACGGAGAGACAACAAAAACCGCCGGCCGAAAGAACGGAAGCGCAGCACGAAGGGGCGGGAAAAGGCCACCCAAGCCGACGGGAGGGGGGCCCGGACGGGCGGGAAGAGAACCCAAAAGCGGGCGCGCCAAGAGAGGCAAAAAAGCCACCCGGACGAACACAGAAAGCGCGAACACAAGGAACCGAAGCCGCCGCAGAAGGAGAGAACGCGGAGAAGGGAAAAGGAGGGGAGAGAGAGGGAGAGGGAGAGGGAGAGGAAAGGCGAAAGGGAAGGCACGAGGCGGCCAAAACAAGGGAAGGGAGGAACGAAGAACACAAACAGAAAAACCGAGGAAAGGAAAGAGAAGAAGAAAAGAAGGACAAAGGAGAGGAAAGGGAAGAAGAAAGGAGGGGAAGAAAGGAGGCGAGGAGAGGAAACAAAGCAAAAGAAAAGGAGGGCGAGAGGAAGGGCGGGAAAAGAACCGGAGCGGGCGGAGCGGAGGAGGCACAAGGGAAGGAAGGGGGGCAGAGAGGAGAGAGGGAGGGGAGGAAGAGAGGAGGAGAGAGGGGAGGGAAGAGAGAGGGAGGAGAAGGGGGGAGAAAAAGGAAAGGGAGAAAGAGAGGCCGGGCGGACAAAGAGGGAGGAGAGGAAGGAGAGAGAGAAACCGAGCGGGCGCACGCCGAGCGAAACGCAAAGCAGGGAAGAGGGAAAAGGCGAACAGACGGAAAGAGGAAACGGCGACACCGAAGGGGGAGCGGAAGGCAACAGCGAGGGCGCAAGCAGGGGGAGCGAGAGGGGCGGGCCAAAAAGAGGACGCGGGGAGCCCGAAGGGAAGGAGGGCGGGCGGAAGGAGAAAGAAAAGCAGGCAGCAGCAAGGAACGAGAGCGACGCAGGAAGAGGGGAGCCCAAAGGAAAGGGAGGGAAAGGGAAGAAGCCGCCCAACGAAAGAAAGAAAGCGAGGGGGGGAAAAGAAAGGGGGAGGAGGCAGAAACGGAGCGAGAAAAGGCGAGAGGGGCGGCGCGGCCCAGAAGGCCAGGGAAAAAGGGGAAGGGAACGACGAAAGGCAACGAGGAGAAGGGAAGACAGCGGAAAGGGCAGCCGGACAGGCAGGCAAGGGGGCAGGGAAAAAACAAGGGAGGAGGCGACCGGGGGACAGGCAACAGACGGCAGCGAGGGAAGGGCGCAAGCAGGGAGCAGGAAAGAGGGGGAGGAGAAGCAAAAAACAAGGGGGGGAGGAAACAGGGGAACGGAAGAGGCAGGGGGGCCGAAGGCCGAAAACGAGGAGCGCACGGAAAAAGGAAGGGGAGAAGGGACAGGGGAGGGGGACGGAGGGCAGCAGGAGGGAGGAGGGGGACGAAGGGCAAAGAAGAGGGCGGGAGGGGAGGAAAGGGGGGAAGAGGAAGGCAAAAGGGGGAGACAGGGGGGAAGCAAAGAGAAGAAGAAAGGAGGAAAGGGGGGCGAGAAAAGGAAAAGGGGAGGAACAGGAAGGGAGGGGGACGCGGCAAGGCCGGAGAAGAAGGGGAAGGCAAAGGACAGGGGAGCCCAGAAGGGAGGAGCCGAAAGAAGAAGGAGAGGGGAGGAAAGAAGAGAAGGACGGGAGAAGGAAACGAGGAAAAGGGAGCAAAGGAAAGGAAGAGGGAACGGGAAAAGAGGAAAGGGAACGCAACGAAACGAGGAAAGGGAAAAAGCGACGGGAGAACGAAAGGAAAGGGAAGGAAAAAAAACGAGAGAGCGGGAAAAGGGACGAGAAGAGCGCCCCGAAGAAGGGAGGGGGAAGAAGGAGGAAACAGGAAGGAACAGAAGGGGAAGAGGGGGGAGGGAGGAGGAGCGCGGGGAAAGGCGAGAAAGGCAGAGGGCGAAAGGAGAGGGGAAGAAACCCGGAGACAAAAGGGACAGGGAAGGAAAAGGACGGGGGCGGAGGGGCAGGGAAAGGCACGGACAGGACGGGCGGGAGAAGGAGAAAGAAGGGGGGAGGAGAAAGAAGGAAACAAGGAAAGAGCCGGCGCAGAGAGAACGGGAAGGGAGGACGAACGGGCCCCGACAAGAAGGGGGGAAAAGAGGAGGGAGCCGAGGGCAGCGGAGCGGCGGAGAACGGGAAGGAAGAAGGGACAAGAAGGGGGGAACGAGGAAGAAAGGGGAAAGGGAGGAAGGACCGGACAGGGCCAAGCGAACGAGAGGGGAGAGCAAGGAAAACAAGGAAGCGAAAGACACAGGCCGGGACAGGGACGGGGGGACGACGGCGGGCAAGGAGGGGAGGCAGGAAAAGGACGGGCAAGGGGGACAGAGGGGAGAGAAAGGGCAAGGGAGGGAAGGGAAGAAAGGGACGAGGAAAGCCGCCCGCGGGGAAAGAGGAAAAGGGAAAAGCCGGAGGAGAAGCGGCGGAAGGGGAAGGCAGGGGGGCCGAAGAAGGCGACAGGGGGAGGGGAAAGGGAAGGGAAAGGGAAGGGGGGAAGGAGAGGGGCGAAGAAAAGAGGCGGGAAACAACAAGACAGAAAAAGAGAGGCAGGCGGAGCCGAGCGGGGAGGAGCAAGGAGAAAACAAAGGCCGCGAACGAGGGAAAAGACCGCCAAAGGAGGGAAAGGGAAGGGGGCACAGGGAAGGGGGAAGGACGGAGAAGCGGAAGGAGAAGAAGAGGGGACCGAAGCCGAAGGGAGGGAAGAAGGGGGGGAGGGGAAAAACGAGGGGGGGGGGAGGGAGGAGAAAGGAGGACAGAGGGCACCAGAGAAGGAACGAGGGGAAAGAAAACGGGAAGGAGAGAGAAGGACCAAGGGGGGCAAGAGGAAGGAAGAAGAAAGGGAGGGAGAAGGCGAAGGAGAACCGCGAGGGCGGGCACGAAAAGGGAGAAGGACGGGCGGAGAAAGGACGAAAGGGAAGGGCGGAAAGGGAAGGAGGAGAAAGAGGAGGGGGAGGGGGAAAGAAAAAGGAGGGAAAGGGGGAGGGAGAGAAGCAAAAAAGGGACGGAGACGGGGAAGGAGAAAAGAAAGGGGGAAAGAGAAAGGAAAGGGGGGAGACAGGGCGGGGGGAGGAAAAACGGGAGGGAGGAGAGCGGGAACGAGGAGGGCAAAAGGGGAGGGGGGAGAGGGGGGAACGGGACCGGACGAGAAAAGGAAAAAAGAAAGAGAGAGGGAGGAGAGAGAAGAGGACAGGAAAAGAGGGGAGAGAGAGAGGGAGGGGGGGAAGGGGCAAGGGGGACGCAGGAGGGCGGAGGGGCGGGGGGGGGAAGGCCCGAAGGACGAGGACGGGAGCACAAAGAAGGGGGAACAAAGGAGGAAAAAAGAAGGGGGGGAGGAAGAAGAGGAAGGAGAGGAAAGAAGGAGAGGGGGAAGGAGAAGAGGAGGGGAGGAGAAAAAGGGAGAGGGGAGGAAAGAAGGAGGGGAAGGAGAAAGGGAGAAGGGAAGGGGAAGGGGGGGGGGAAGGGGGGGGGAGACAGGAGGGGGGGAGGGAAGGAAGGAGGGGAGCGGGAGGAAAAAGGGGGACGGAGAGGAAGGAGGAGGGGAGGAGAGGAGGAGAGGAGGAGAGGAGGAGAGGAGGAGAGAGTGGAGGAGAGGAGAGAGGAGGAGAGGAGGAGAGAGTGGAGGAGAGGAGGAGGAGAGGAGAGGAGGAGAAGAGGAGGAGAGGAAGAAGAAAGGGAGAGGAGGAGAGGAGGAGAGGAGAGGAGGAGGAGAGGAGAGGAGGAGGAGGAGAGGAGGAGAGGAGAGGAGGAGAAGAGGGGGGGCAGGGGGAAAAAGGAGGGGGAGAAAGGGGGGAGAAACAGAGAAAAGCGGGGCAGGGGAAAGGAAAAAGGGGCGGGAAACGAAAAGGGAAGCGAGGGAAAAGGGAAGGGGGGGAAGGGAGGCAGCGGAGGGGAAGCGAAGCGGGGGAGACCGGAAAAGGAAGGAGAGGAGAGAAGCGGAACAGGAAAAAGGGGGAAAGAAGGAAGCGAAGAAAAGCGGGGAGACGCAGACGCGAAAAAGAGAAAGGGAGGAAGACAGGGCGCGGAGGGAAGGCAAAGGGAAAGGGGGGAGAGGGAGGAGACCGAAGGGGGGGCGGGGAGGGGGGAGAAGGAAAGAGGGGGGAGGAAGAGACGGGGGGGAAGGAAGCGCAGACCGACGGAGAAGGGGGACGGGGGGAAGAGAGCGGGACAACGGGGGCGAGAGGGGGAGGAAGAAAAAGAAGGAAAGGGGAGAGGGGGGAGGAGAGGACGAAGGAGAGGCCGGAGGAAAGGAGGAGGGGGAGGAAAGAAAGGAGGGAGAAGAAAGGGGGGAGAGACGGGCAGGAGGACGGGAAAGGGGGACGGGAGAGGGCGCCGGGCGGGGGCGGGGGGGAGGGCGGGGGAGGGGAGGAGGGGAGGAAGGGCGGGAAAAGCGGGAAGAGAGGGAAGAGAAGGAAACGAGGGCGAAAAAGGGCAAAAAGGGGGAGGCGGCAGGACAGGAAAAGAGAGAGACAGAGAGAGAGAGAGAGAAGAAAAAGAAAAGCGCGAGAAAAGGGGAGGGGAAGAGGAAGGGGGGAAAGGAAAAACGGGAGGAGCGAAGAAAGGAAGCAGGGGCAGAGGGGGAGGGAGAGGGAGGGAGGGGGAGAGGGAGGAGGAGAGAGGACAAGGGCAGCAAAGAGAGGGGAGGGAGAGAGGAAAGAGAAGGACAAGAGAGAAGAAGAAAGAGAAAAAAGGAAGAAGGAGGGGGGAAAGGAAAAAAGAGGGGAGGGGCAACAGGAGGAGGGACAGAAGTAGTGTGAGTTGGAAGTAATCGACGCGCAGAGTTGAGGAAGCAAAGGGGGCGGAGAGAGGGGGGCGGCCGGACGAAGTGGGAGCCTATGGCGATGATCCAGAGGGGCAGATGAAGAAGTATGGGAGGGGTGAGAAACGCGTAATTTATTTTTTATTTACATACTCAATATTTTTATAAAAAATAAAAAAATAATTTTCTTATATTTTACCATTCAAATTACATCATCATCTTTGATAATTTTTTCTATTATTATTAATAATATTATTTTATTTAATAATCATACTTTTTACATTATATTTATTTCTCTAATAATTAAACTTAACCTTCCCCCCTTTCACTTCTGACTCCCACTAATTTCTAAATTTTTACCTTTAAATATGTTACTAATTTTAATTTCTATTCAAAAAATCATCCCATTTTATATACTTTCTTTAATTAAACCTAATAATATTCTCATTCTTTACATAATTTTAATTTTATGTTCTATTTTACCTCCCTTCATATGTTTAAATATTACTAATTTTAAAATAATTATATCATATTCTTCAATTAATCAATCTAGATGAATAATCTTAATAATCTATACAAAAATTTTTTCTTGATTATTATACTTTATTTTCTATTCTATTTCCATTTTATCTCTAACTTTCATACTTTTATTATTTAAAATATCTAAAAATTTTCATATTATACCTCTCAATATTAATTTTAATCTAATATTCTTATTTATCATTTTTAACCTGGCCGGTCTTCCCCCTTTTTCCATATTTTTAATTAAATGATATTCTATCTTTTTATTTATATCATTAAATAATTTATTATTTATTATAATTTTTATAATAATTAGATCTTTATTTATGTTATTTATTTATAATAATATACTATTTTTTTCTCTTTTCTTATTTAAAATAGAATCTAAATTAATTAAAATAAATCAATCAAACTTAAATTATAATATTTACTTATATTTTATTTTTCCATTAATCTTATCTTCAATCATTTTAATAATTTAATTTTTCAAACTACATAATTAACATCTTAAAATCATATTTCTATTTCTACTTTTAAAAAAGATTTTAAGTTATATTTTTAAACTTTAAACCTTCAAAGTTTAATTTTAAAAAAAATTTTTTTAAACTTAAACCCC
>NW_028259113.1:0-6951 GCF_024713525.1 Acromyrmex echinatior | reverse complement strand
TAATGCATTAGAGTGAATCCCCTGAAAATTGCATTAAAATTGCATTAAAAAAAATTAATATTAAATAATAAAATTGTCCTTTTAATATTAATGCAGCACTGCATTGAACCAGATCATGCATTTAGAGCTTGAATCCCCTGAAAATTGCATTAAAAAGTGCATTAAAAAAAATTTAATTATTTAAATAAATAAAATTGGTCATTTTCATATTAATGCAGCACTACATTTGAACCGTAATGCATTAGAGTGAATTCCCAAGTATAATTGCATTTTACAATTGCATTAAAAAAAATTAATATTAATTAAATAAAATCGTCTTTTTAATATTAATGTAACACTGCATTGAACCAGTAATGCATTTAGAGTGAATCCCAAGAAAATTGCATTAAAATTGCATTAAAAAAAATTAATATTGATTAAATAAAATCGTCTTTTTAATATTAATGTAACACTGCATTGAACCAGTAATGCATTTAGAGTGAATCCCCTGAAAATTGCATTAAAATTGCATTAAAAAAAATTAATATTCATTAAATAAAATCGTCTTTTTAATATTAATGTAACACTGCATTGAACCAGTAATGCATTTAGAGTGAATCCCCTGAAAATTGCATTAAAATTGCATTAAAAAATATGAATATTAATTAAATAAAATTGTCCTTTTAATATTAATGCAGCACTGCATTGAACCAGTAATGCATTTAGAGTGAATCCCCTGAAAATTGCATTAAAATTGCATTAAAAAAAATTAATATTTAAATAAATAAAATTGTCCTTTTAATATTAATGCAGCACTGCATTGAACCAGTAATGCATTTAGAGTGAATCCCCTGAAAATTGCATTAAAATTGCATTAAAAAAATTAATATTTAAATAAACATAAAATTGTCCTTTTAATATTAATGCAGCACTGCATTGACCAGTAATGCCATTTAGAGTGAATCCCCTGAAAATTGCATTAAAATTGCATTAAAAAAAAATTGATATTTAAATAATAAAATTGTCCTTTTAATATTATGCAGCACTGCATTGAACCAGTAATGCATTTAGAGTGAATCCCCTGAAAATTGCATTAAAAGTGCATTAAAAAAAATTAATATTTAAATAAATAAAATTGTCCTTTTAATATTAATGCAGCACTGCATTGAACCAGTAATGCATTTAGAGTGAATCCCCTGAAATTGCATTAAAATTGCATTAAAAAAAATTAATATTTAAATAAATAAAATTGTCCTTTTAATATTAATGCAGCACTGCATTGAACCAGTAATGCATTTAGAGTGAATCCCCTGAAAAATTGCATTAAATTGCATTAAAAAAAATTAATATTAATTAAATAAATCCGTCTTTTAATATTAATGTAACCTGCATTGAACCAGTAATGCATTTAGAGGTGATCCCCTGAAAATTGCATTAGAAATTGCATTAAAAAAATTAATATTAATAAATTAAAATGGTCTTTTTAATATTAATGCAGAAATGCTTTAATAATACACTGATACAGTATGATTAGAGTGATCCAGAATTCTAAAATTCTTAAAAAAATAATAAAAATGTCTTTATTTAGCGCGTGACCGTAATGCTAGGGACCCATGCATTAAAATGCTAAAAAATTAATATTATAAAATTGTCTTATATTAAGCAGCCGATTGAACCAGAATGCATTAGAGTGAATCCGAAATTGCATTAAATGCATTAAAAAAAAATTAATAAAAAATGCTTTAATTAGACTATTGAACCATAGCATTAGAGTGAATCCCGAAATGCATTAAATTGCATAAAAAATAATTTAATTAAAATGTCTTTAATATTAATGACCTGCATGACCGTAATGCTTAGAGTGAATCCCGAAATTGCATAATTGCATAAAATAATATTAAATAAAAAAAATTCTTTAATTAATGACACTGATAACCGTAATGCATTAGAGTGAATCCCAGAATGCATTAAATTGCATTAAAAAAAATAATTTAATAAAAAATGTCTTTTAATATAAGAACGCATTAACCAGTAATGCATTTGAGTGATCCCAGAAATTGCATAAATTGCATAAAAAATTATATTAAAATAAAATTGTCTTTATATTAAGCACACTATTGACCGAATGCATTTAGAGTGAATCCCTAAAATTGCATAATGCATTAAAAAATTAAAAATCTAAAATTTATATATAATTTATTATCAAATATGCTTTGTGAACCGAATTGCTAATGCATTAAAAAATTAATAAAAAATGCTTTATATTAGAACTATTACCAAGCTTGAGTGATCCAATTGCATTAAAATCATTAAAAATTATTAATAAAATGTCTTTATATTAGACACTGCTACAGTATGCATTTAGTGATCCGAATTGCATTAATTGCATAAAAATAATATAATAAAAATTGCCTTATATATACACTGATTGAACCGTAATGCTTAGGATCCAATAAATTGCTAAAAATAATTAATAAAAATGTCTTTTATATTATTACACTCTTGACAGATGCATTTAGAGGATCCCGAAATTGCATTAATGTTAAAAATTAAATAATAAAAAATGTCTTTAATATTAATGAAACTGATACATAAGATTAAGGATCCCGAATGCATAAATTCATTAAAAAATTAAATAATAAAAATGTCTTTAATATTAATGACACTGCATACCTATGCTTAGAGTGATCCGAAATTGCATTAAATTGCATTAAAAAATTATTTAATAAATAAATGTCTTTAATATTAATGACACTGCATTGACCGTAATGCATTTAGAGGATCCCAAATTGCATAAATTGCATTAAAAAATTAATTTAAAAAAAAATGCTTTTTATATATGACACTGCATTGACCAGTATGCTTTAGAGTGATCCAAATGCATTAAATGCATAAAAAAATATATTAATAAATAATGTCTTTTAATATACTCATTGACCATAATGCATTAGAGGAATCCAAAATGCATTAATGCATAAAAATTATATTAATAATAAAATTGTCTTTTATATTAAGACACGCATTGACCGTAATGCATTTAAGGAATCCAAATTGCATTAATTGCATTAAAAAATATATAATAATAATGTCTTATTTATGCACTGTGACATATGCATTAGGTGAATCCGAATCATTAATTCTTAAAAATTATATAATAAAAATTGTCTTATATTATACCGATTAACCAAGCATTAGAGTGAATCCAGAATGCTAATCTTAAAAATATAAATAATTTTTATTAATGACCGCATGACAGATGCTTAGATGAATCCCGAAGTAATCATAAAAATATATAATAAAAATGTCTTTTATATACACTATGCTATGCATTGAGGATCCGAAATCATAACATAAAAAAATATAATAAATAATTTTATATATGACACGCATTGACGTAGCATTAAGTGAACCGAATTGCTTAATGCATTAAAAAAAATAAATTATAATAATGTTTTATATAAGACATGCTTAACTAGATTAAGGAATCCAATATTAATTGCATAAAAAATTATTATAAAAGTCTTAATATATACACTGATTACAAGCATAACCAAGCATAATGCTTAAAATATTATAAATAAATTTTTAAATATGACTCATGACCTAGCTTAGATGAACCGAATGCATTAAAATTAAAAAATATTAAAAAAGTTATATTATACACCTCCTGCTTGGTGTCCAAATGCAAATGCATAAAAAATTATATATAAAAATGTCTTTAATTAGAACTGAACAGATGCTTTAGAGGATCCGAATTGCATAAAAGCTTAAAATCGTCTTTTTAATATTAATGTAACACTGCATTGGACCAGTAATGCATTTAGAGTGAATCCCCTACAAATTGCATTAAAATTGCATTAAAAAAAATTAATATTTAAATAAATAAAATTGTCCTTTTAATATTAATGCAGCACTGCATTGAACCAGTAATGCATTTAGAGTGAATTCCCTGTAAATTGCATTAAAATTGCATTAAAAAAAATTAATATTAATTAAATAAAATCGTCTTTTTAATATTAATGTAACACTGCATTGAACCAGTAATGCATTATAGTGAATCCCCAGAAAATTGCATTAAAATTCCATTAAAAAAATAATATTAAATAAAAAATTGTCTTTTAATATTAATGAACCTGCATTGCACCAGTAATGCATTTAGAGTGAATCCCAGAAAATTGCATTAAAATTGCATTAAAAAAATTAATATTAATAAATAAAATTGTCTTTTAATATTAATGCAGCACTGCATTGAAACAGTAATGCATTTAGAGTGAATCCCAGAAAATTGCATTAAAATTGCATTAAAAAAATTAATATTTAAATAAATAAAATTGTCCTTTTAATATTAATGCAGCACTGCATTGAACCAGTAATGCATTTAGAGTGAATCCCAAGAAAATTGCATTAAAATTGCATTAAAAAAAATTAATATTAATTAAATAAAATCGTCTTTTTAATATTAATGTAACACTGCATTGAACCAGTAATGCATTTAGAGTGAATCCCCTGAAAATTGCATTAAAATTGCATTAAAAAAAATTAATATTTAAATAAATAAAATTGTCCTTTTAATATTAATGCAGCACTGCATTGAACCAGTAATGCATTTAGAGTGAACCCCGTGAAAATTGCATTAAAATTGCATTAAAAAAAAATTAAATATTAATAAATAAAATTGTCCTTTTAATATTAATGCAGCACTACATTGAACCAGTAATGCATTTAGAGTGAATCCCCAGAAAATTGCATTAAAATTGCATTAAAAAAAAATTAATATTAATTAAATAAAATCGTCTTTTTAATATTAATGTAACACTGCATTGAACCAGTAATGCATTTAGAGTGAATCCCTGGAAAATTGCATTAAAATGCCATTAAAAAAAATTAATATTAAAATAAAAAAAATTGTCTTTTTAATATTAATGGAACACTGCATTAACCATAATGCATTTAGAGTGAATACCTGAAAATTGCATTAAAAATTGCATTAAAAAAAATTATATTAAGTAAATAATTGTTCATTGTATATATTAATGCAGCACTGCATTGAACCAGTATGCATTTATAGTGAATCCCCAGAAAATTGCATTAAGATTCATTAAAAAAAATTAATATTAATTAAATAAAATCGTCCTTTTAATATTAATGTGCAACACTGCATTGACCAGTAATGCATTTAGAGTGAATCCCCTAGAAAATTGCATTAAAAATTGCATTAAAAAAATTAATATTTAAATAAATAAAGTGTCCTTTTAATATTAATGCAGCCTACATTGAACCAGTATGCATTTAGAGTGAATCCCATGAAAATTGCATTAAATTGCATTAAAAAAAAATTAATATTTAATAATAAAATTGTCCTTTTAATATTAATGCAGCACTGCATTGAACCAGTAATGCATTTAGAGTGAATCCCCTACAAAATTGCATTAAAATTGCATTAAAAAAAATTAATATTAAATAAATAAAATTGTCCTTTAATATTAATGCAGCACTGCATTGAACAGTAATGCATTTAGAGTGAAATCCCTAGAAAATTGCATTAAAATTGCATTAAAAAAATTAATATTAATTAAATAAAATCGTCTTTTACTATTAATGTAACACTGCATTGAACCAGTAATGCATTTAGAGTGAATCACCTGAAAATTGCATTAAAATTGCATTAAGAAAAATTAATATTAATTAAATAGAATTGTCCTTTTAATATTAATGTAGCACTTCATTGAACCAGTAATGGCATTTAGAGTGACTCCCTGAAAATTGCATTAAAACTTGCATTAAAAAAATTAATATTTAAATAAATAAAATGTCCTTTTAATATTAATGCAGCACTGCATTGAACCGTAATGCATTTAGAGTGAATCCCTGAAAATTGCATTAAAATTGCATTAAAAAAATTAATATTTAAATAAATAAAATCGTCCTTTTAATATTAATGCAGCACTGCATTGAACCAGTAATGCATTTAGAGTGAATCCCTAGAAATTGCATTAAAAATTGCATTAAAAAAATTATATTAAAATAAATGAAATTGTCTTTTTAATATTAATGTAACACTGCATTGCACCAGTAATTCATTTAGAGTGAATCCATAGAAAATTGCATTAAAATTGCATTTAAAAATATTAATATTAAAATAAATAAATTGTCGTTTCATATTAAGATTAATCTAAAAATAATTATAAAGTCTTTTAATAGACAGCATGACATAGCTTTAGAATCCAAATCTAATCATAAAAATTAATTATAAATTTTAATTAGCAACTGATGACCGTAGCTTTAAGAATCGCTTAAAAAATTAAAACTTAAAAGTGCAGCTAGAGTGATCCCAAGAAATCTAAAAAATATATAAAAATTTTATATTAGCATCATTACTAGCATAGGATCAAATGCATAATTGTAAAAATTAATATTAAAAAAAAATGCATAATTGCATAAATAATATAATAATAAAATGTCTTTTAATATGTAAAAGATCATAAATAATGCATTTAGAGTGAATCCGAAATGCATTAAAATGCATAAATAATATAATAAACATAAAAGTCTTTAAATATTAATAACAATGACAGTATATTAGAGTGAATCCGAAAATTGCATTAAAATGCATTAAAAAAATTAATTAAAATAAAAATTGTCTTTAATAAATGCTCATGAATTGACATATGCATTTAGAGTGAATCCCAGAAATTGCATTAAATTGCATTAAAAAAAATATATATAAAAAAATTGTTTTTAATTTAATGTAACTGATTGAACAGTAAGCATTAGAAATCCCCTGAAAATTGCATTAAAATCATTAAAAAAATTAAATTTTTAAATTATAAATTTCTTAAAATAAGCATAATGCCAAAGTATGCATTAAAGTTAAAAGAAAATTGCATTAAAATGATTAAAAATTTTAATATTAATTAAAATGAACGTTTTTAATAGAATGTTAAATGCATTAAAATTCATTAATTGAAATAC
>NW_028259112.1:0-6988 GCF_024713525.1 Acromyrmex echinatior | reverse complement strand
TTAAAATGTTTCCCCATAAAATTAGAAGGTTCAAACCTTTATTTCAAATTTCCCAAACCCTTTTTAAATTTATAATTATAAGAAAAAGGGAATGGGGGGTAGAGAGAAAGGAATTTTTAAAAAAATTTTACAATATTCCCAATTTTTTACAAAATAAATGAAATTTTTTTAATAAATAATATATTTAAAATTTTTTTTATTTTAAAAAATTTTTATTTATTTCTTTTTTTAATTTGTCACTTTTTGAGCTTTTTTTTAGCATAAATTTCCAAAATTTTTAAAAAATAATATTTTTAAAAAAACAAAGGGGGAATGGCTGAAACAGAGGACCAATTAAGAGTGATACCCGTATGGCGCCCTTTTGTTTGGTAGGCTTCTGGGGTAGCGGAAATTTTGTTGCGCTAGATTGCCTGTCATCGTCATTTATTTTTTCCTTTTATTAGGGCTCGCTCCTCCCAACCCTTAGATCGCTTTTCCCCTTTGGGCCCACGAAAAATTTACGCAACGGAAAGTTTATCGTTTATTATTAGGGAAATATCGAAAAATTCAATATTGAAACTCTAAAAATTCCCCACTTTTTCCTTTTCCCCAGTATAAAAAAAAGAGCGTTGAAAAATTTTCTCTAAATAAAATATAGATTTTTGTGTTTCATTAATCAATGAAAAAAAAGTTGGTCATAAATTTTTGATTTAAAAAATTTTAGTAAATTTTTGGGGGAAAAAACAAACTCGGAATGTTTTATATCTTTTTTAAAAAATAATTAAAAATTCAAATGATTCTCTTCAAAAGCTGTAAAAAGCTTTAAGATTTAAAAAAGGTATAAACGATGAACTGTGAATTTTTCATGAAAAAATTCTTCCAGGCACCAAATAAAATGATCTTCATTTAATGCAATTTTTCCCGGAATTTAATAAAATGCAATATCTTCTCTCTCCTCTCCCTCTTTCCCCCTCTCTTTCTCTCCCCCCTCTCTCTCTCCCCAAATTTTTTTAAAAATCCCTTTTTTAAAAAACTATCGTTATTTTGAAATGTTTCGATGTTAAAATTGGATCCCTGAATCGCCAAGGGCCAAAACTTTTTTCCTTTTTTTACCCTATACATTTTTTATATTTTAAACCTTTTTTTAAATCGAAATCTGCGTTTTTTTTAAAAAAACCACATTTTTCAACCCTGTCCCCCCAAAGGCCCCAAAATTTCCTGAAGGTTATTTTAATTTTAAAAATTTTATTAAAAAATTAAAATAAGTTTTTTTTTAATTTTTTTTAAAAAAAATTGTTAATATTTTTTGAATATTGAAAGGGGTTTTATGGATTTTATATGCCCCATTATAAAATTTTCCTTAATTTTTTCCTTTTAAAATACCCTGAAATTTTTATTAATTTTTATTATTTTTAATTTTTTTCAGTTTTTTTCCAAAATTCGAAGAAATGTCCTTAAATATATGCTTGTCTTGGGCTTTAAATCCCCCTTTGGGTTTTGGTTTTATTACCCCCTTGCACCCTTCCCCCTGCACCCCCCTTTTTTCCCCGTTTTTAACATTTTTAAACCCCCCCCAGTGTAACCCCCAAATTTTCCCCCAAAATTAAAAAAATTTGTTATTAATCCCCTTTTTTTTTCCCCCCCCCTTTAACCCGGAACCCCCCCCAATCCCCCCCCTTCCCCTTTTAAAAACAAGGAATGTTAAAAGGAAAAAAAATTGTAAACATAAAAAAAATAAAAATTTTTAAAAAATATTATTTAATATTTTTTTTCAGAAAAATTTTTTAAAAGGTTGGTTTAATATTCTAAAAATACCCTTAAAATATTGTTTATTATTAAATATATCATTTTTCCTATAGGGTTAATCCATTTGGATACAATAATTAACAACATTATGAAAGTTTTAATCACATAAGTATTATAACTCGCGGCCGCACATTTATGTCGTTATAAGTTACGAACTTGCAAAATTAAGTATATATAGTACGACCGATATTCCCTTTCCTTCTCTGTTTTTTCTTTTTTCTCTCGTTCTGAACGTATAAGAATCGGCATGCGTTGAGACTCGTTGATCATTCTATAAATACCATGAAGATTCTAAAGGACACTCTTAATGACAATTGTCAGGGACCAAGCAAAAAGGGGTCGGCAACGGAATTCTTCTCTACCATGCGTCCATTGCAATTTCTACTCGGCATGATACGCATTTCACATCATTTCTTGCAGCTAATTTTTCTCTGTGTTCTTTGATTTGGCGCTTTACCAAGGGGCGTTATACTTTTTCTCGTCCCGGACACTGCTCTTCGATTGTAGCAAACGTACAATACTTTTTGAGTTTTCCGAGTTCTCCTCGCCTTTCGACTTTTCGCCAATAAATCATCTATATCGGATTAATTCTATGATGCGCGTAGTAATCTTCTATCGTCCCTCTTATTCTTCAGAAAGACGTTTCATCGGGAGATAAAACTTTGTGATTCTTCGAGCGTTTTGAAGTGACTGTCGTTCTGAGCGCACAGTCCTTTGCTCCGCGCGAAGATTACAGTTTTTGCCTTTTATAAGTACCTAGTCCACATCTTTGTCCGCGGTGTGTAAAGGCGTTCCAGGAATTGGCGCGAAAGGATCGACGTTGAAAATGTTAAGACTCAATCGCGAAATCCTACAGATATTCAATAAACTACAATATAGCTTTTCTTTCTCTGAAAGAACAGCTGTAGAATTCAAACTCTCAAGAACTTAATCAGCATCAATTATTATTCAAAAAAATATTGTAAATTCGATAAAATTCTTAACTCGGAATTATTTTGTATCGAGAATCTTACTCCGATTGTGTAATTAATATCGCACCCATTTGAATATATTCACGAGCATCGTAGGTAGATTTGACTGTCTGCCCGTCTGTAGGATCTGTTTGTGTCAACGACATACCTTGATAATCCTGCAGACATTAACGCGTAATGATGGATATGAACATTGAAACAGAGTATGCTGACCTTCGAAACCTTATACGATTATACACACAACAAAGTATAAATGCACTGATAATGCATGGTCGTGCAAATGCGTCATTTACTCTTCCTATAATTATATATGCATAAGAGAGTTTTGCATAAAAATTTTATCGCGAGGACTAACACATTAACGAAAGTGTGCCTCTACATTCTCAATTAGCATATCAGTATATGTTGTTATTCATTTGTACTCCCTTTAAACATCATCTTCTTTCAATCTTTTATGTATTACCATGCACATATTTTAATTTCCTTATATTTTACTGCCATATTGCGCAGAAAATATGATTAATTATAAGCCAAAACGATATTGTAAAAGCAAGAGATATCTTTCAAGATCCTGTTAGAGTAAACTACAGCGTGAATAGTAAGTTTCTTGTCGTTTCCGGCGTTTCCTTTCAAACTTTACGCCGTGTCAAACTCGATGTTAGAAGTGCGCCGCATGTCTGTAAGAAATATCGGAGGAAAAGCTCGACTCACTCTCTCTCTCTCTCCCCCCCTCTCTCTCATCGCCATCTCTCTCTCTCTCTACACCGCGTCGGCGTCGCGTCGCCGGCTGTTTCTGCTGTTGCACTTTACCGGCGCGCCCACGCAGAATAATGCACGTTGCCGCTGCAGCTCGTACGTGAATCGTTCAAAGGCTCCTGAGCCGATCCTTACATTCCTGTTGCCAACCGCTGATTACAACCGCCACACGCGCGCAAGCTCGATATAGGCACGGAGAAAAAAATATATCACTTTAAAAATTTCGTAATATTTTAATAATATTAGTTAAATACTAAACTAAAACCAACTAATATTTCAATTCTTATCAAAGGAGATACTTTTTATTTGTGTTTCACTCACATAACACTGGCTACTACATAGTTCTGCTCCATCGTGTCTTGTATCAAATTATATTTCTTCTACACAATGTTTTTACCTTTACTAATATTTATTTAAATGTCCCCCTTCAATGTTTAATTAACAGCATTGACACTGAATAAATATTTATTCAAATTGGACTATTTTTTCCTTTCTTAGTGCTTATATCTATGAATCAGTTATAAAATTAACTTTATATGAGAACTAGATTAACACATTTTGTATAAACTATCCCTACATACAGTCACATATAATAATTGGTTTTTCCTAACCGAAAGAATGATTCTTTGACTGGAACATTAAAATTTAAACAGTATAGATTGTAAAATAATTTTATTACATAACTCTACCGAACCGAATAAAATATGCACTAAGAAGGAACAACCACATCACACACACCCACACACACACACACACACACACACCCACACAGAAGGATTTCGCAACAGTGTGCCATCAAATTGTGCTTTCTGGACTGTACCTATTAATTAATATAAATTTATGAACACTCATTCCACTATTATTTTTAACGACTCCGGTTCTCCATGCAAGTCAAGCCTAATTGTAGTAACACTATTATTTTCGTATTTATTAATTCATTTTGACACTTATTTTATTTACAGAACCAAACCCCAATGGATAAATTCTAATCATTTTACTTCTTACTTATTTAACCGATTATGCTTGATCAGTTAAAAAATTTCATAAAAAAAAAATTTGGGGACCCCCAAAGTTTTTTTTTTAGTTTTTTTTTCGAAAAATAGACGGTATCTCTTTATAAACCTATATGTCATTTCGGCGCGACTTCTTCCTACATTTTTTATTATTTAAATTTCTTCTCACGATATGTTCAGTTATGTAAGTTTATTTTCATCAATTAATGACTGTATTTAATCGGTGATTTCTGTCTCTGTATTAAATGCAATTTTACTGCTGACATATTTCTTTTTTCGTCTAAATCTTTTTTTTATAGACGAATTGCTTTAATCTCTCCTGTCCTATATAAAATCGAAAATAACTGCTTCCATTGAGTAACAATACACCAGTTACTGGTAAGGTCGTTCCGCCAGTGGATGTCTTTTTTTAAGTTGGTACGAGCGTGCATTTTATCCTCGTATTATCATAAAACGCGCCTCCCGCCGACTACCTCAGGACCACTTGGATTTTCGTAAAAGGCGCTGTATGCGATCACACCGGTTCCCTTCATTTGCGTACCTTTACCCCGCATAAGCCGTGCCAGGCGTGGGCGGTCGTGGTAACTGCACTTACCGTGCACGCGATGTCGCGGAACGTTGCTATCGAGTCACGGCTTACATACGGTTTTCTCCGCTTACGATAATTTTTCGGCAAAAAAAAAAGTTTTGCCGTAATTTTTTAAGACCCAAATGTAAAATACCGGGGGAAAAAAAAGTTGCCAAAAAATTTTATCTTTTTTATTAAATTATTATTGTTGTAAATTTCAAAAAACCAAAAGTGTTGTTATCTTATTAAAAAAAAAAAATTAATTTAAACTTTTTTAAAAGGGCCACTTTTAGCTTCGATACACTGAAAAAAAAAATTTAAAATTTTTAATAATATTCTTTGTAGTCATAGCGGAATTTTTCTTATGGGGAAAAAAAAAATTTAACTAAATAAAAAAAGATAGTTAATCAACAATGGTTCTAATAAAGGTGTTTAAAGTAATTTTGCTAAAACATTCAAAGAAATTTATTGAAAATTTTCTAATTTTTTTCAGTCCCAAATTTAAGACGCTTCGGAAAGCATCAACAGGCCGATTTTCCTTTTTTTCCAGATAATTTTCAAAATCCAAAAAAATAAAACGGCCTTGGTTTTTTAATTCGAAGCATTTTTTTTATTTAAAAAGATTTTTTTAAAATTTTTAAATTAACTACATTCCAAATTTTTTTTTTTTTTTAAAAAATTTTTACATTCAATAAGCATGTTATTTTTATAATTTTCAAAAAAGCGTCTTTTAAAATATCCTCAATTTTTTAAAATAAAATTTTTTTATTCCATCTATTTGCAAACGGGTTTTTTGTCCCCCAAGTTTTTTTTCATGCGACTTTACTTTCAAAAAATTTTGAAATTTTTTTTTCATTTCTTAAAAATACCAAATAGTTTTTTAATTCAAATATTAAAAAATTTATTTAAAAAGTTTACAAAAATGGGGTGAAATTGAAATAAAATTTTTTCCCCCCCTTTTTTCAAAAGCCCAATTTCCGATTAATGTCATTTTGACTCCCAAAATGTGGCCCTAATGTCAATTGCCTGAAAAAATAAATTTCTAAAAAAATTTTGCTGCCCAACTTTTTATCACCCACGATCAAAGTCTTTTTAACCTTTGCTTTACGTCGAGGTTTTTTTTTGGGTAAAAGCGTTTCCGGCACGACTTAATCTCTAATTTTTAAACGATGTCAGTTTTAAAAATTTAAAAAAATTTTAAAAAGCAAATTTTACTCCGTTCAGGCTTAAAGTAAAGAAAAAATTTCCCACCTTTTAGGCTGGGAGCCCGCAAACAGCATTTATTCCTTAAAAAAGGGTTGGGAAATTTAAAAAAAAGGGGGGGCAATAACAGTTTCCGTCCTGATGCAACGTTGGGGAAATAAATTTTCAAGAGGGAAAGAAAATGTAACGCCCCTTTGGGATTTCGCGTCCGGGGGATTTTTGCAATGCCAGGTGTAAAGGGCTAATGAAAAAATATCGATGGGAAAATAGACTTTTTAATTTAGGGTGTACTTGCGGGGGGGATTTGAAACACGCGGTCTTATACGGCTGACAAAGTAAAGTTTTTACTAACGGACGCTTGCGAAACCCGCAAGGAACGATGATCACGCGAGAGTCCCTTTTTCCCTTTTTAAAAGTTTCATACTTTTAAATACCTCATTTCCCCTCGCCATGCAGCACATTTTTGGTTTCATTTTCAGTTAAATTGTCACTCCCCCTGATGCAATGCGTAAAAAATGCCGCCCGATGTCGTTTCCCCTGAAATGTCTTTGGGTCATTCCCCCGCTAAACTTAAATTTTAAAAACCCCTTTCGTGTCGTGTATCATAAAAAACCCATACAAAAAAAACTTCAAAATTTTTTTCATTTTTTTATATTTAACTTATTATTGTGCGCAGTTAGGTCCCCAAAAAA
>NW_028259111.1:0-6997 GCF_024713525.1 Acromyrmex echinatior | reverse complement strand
GTGCTTTTTTCCGGGAATTTACTCCAATAGCATTACTGGTGCAATGCACACTTAGTTTTCTTTAAAAAAATTCTTTTTTTTTAAATTAAAAATAATTTTTTAATGAAATTTTTAAGGAAATTTTTTTGGGGATCACTTTATTCCCTTTTTGGGTGAAATGCAGTATTGTTTAAATTTTAAAAAAAGGGAAATTTTTTTTTTAAAAAAATTTTTTTAAAATGAAATTTTTAAATTAAATTTTCCCTTGGGTTTTCCCCTCCTTTGGGCCTTATTTGTCCCAGGGGTTAGGTTCGCCCTTTAAAGGGAATTTTCTAATTTAAAAAAAATATTTTTTAATTTTTTTTTAATGAAATTCTCTTAAAGATAAACCTTTCCCTTATTGGTGCTTTGCAGAAATTAGATTCTTTTGAAAATGCAATTTTTTGAATTTAAGAAAAATATTTTTTTTTGAAATTTTAAATGAAATTTTTCTTGGGAAAACACTCTTTTGGTTTTTGGGTGCAGGGGGTTTGGACGTCATTAAAAAAATTTTTCAAATTTTTAAAAAAAAATTTTTTTTTTAAATGCATTTTTAGGCAATTTCCAATTTCACCCCAAATAGAAATTACTTGAAATGCAAAAGTTAAATTTTTTTAAAAAAATCATTTTTTTTTCTAAAAAAAACTATTTTTAAATGAAATTTTAATGAAATTTTCTTGGACCCACTCCTTTTCCCTTTTTGGGCAGTGTTATTTCGTCATTAAATAAATTTTTTCAAATTTAAAAAAAAAATTTTTTTTTGCTTTTTTTAATGTAATTTTCAGGGGTTTAAAACACTTTTTATTGCATTAGGGTGCAATGCACAGTTAATTTTTTAAAAAGGAAATTTTTAAATTTTTAAGAAAAATATAATTATAACCTTTTAATGAAATTTTCTTTCTATTCACTCCATTGCTTTATTGGGGGGCAGTTTTAAAGGGTTCCCTCATTAAAATAAATTTTTCGAATATAAAAAAAAAAATTTTTTAATCTTTTTTTTAAATGCAATTTCCTGGGATTCACTCCACAAGCATTACGGTGCAATGCCCATTTAATTAAATTTTAAAAAAATTTCTTTTTTTTAAAAATAGAATAATTTTTTTAAAGGGCAATTTTAATGAAATTTTTCCCTTTTTTGGGGTTTACACTATATTGAAATTTTTGGGTGAAATGCGTTTTAAATTTAAATTTTTTAAAAAATCCCTTTTTTTAAATTTTAAGAAAAATTTTTTTTAAATGAAATTTTTAAATGAAATTTTCTTGGGTTTCACTCCATGCATTATTATGCGGTTTGGTTCGTCATTAAAGGAAATTTGCCCTAATTTAAAAAAAATTTTTTTTGATGCATTTTTAATGCAATTCCCGGGGGTATACTCTATTCCCTTTTGGGGGCAATCACTTTTAGTTCCCTTTTAAAAATGAAATTTTTTAAATTTTAAAAAAAATTTTTTTTTAAATTTAAAATTTTAATGCAATTTTCGTGGGAAAACCCTCTTTTGCTTTTTTGGTGAAATGACGGGTTAGATTCATTTAAAAAAGGCTTTTTTTTTAAATTTAAAAAAAATTTTTTTTAAAAACGTTTTTTAAATGCAATTTTTTTGGGGTTCATTTCCAATTGCTTATTTGTGAAATGTTGGGTTTCGTCTTTAAATAAATTTTCGAATTAAAAAAATATTTTTTAATGCTTTTTTAAATTGCAATTCCTCGAGATTCCTAAAAGCTTTATTTGGGTGAAATGCCCTTTGTTTCCCCTTTTAAAAATGTTTTTTTTTTAAAATTGAGAAAAATTTTTTTAAATGCAATTTTAATTAAATTTTTCTTGGGATACACTTTTTTGGGCTTTTTTTTGCGTTTTTGGGGATCGACTTAAAATTAAATTTTTCAAATTTTAAAAATAATTTTTTTTCTCCCTTTTTAGTGCAATTTGGGGGTTTCACTCAAATAAAATTAAAATGGTGAAATGCCCCCTTAGATTCTTTTTTAAAAATTTCATTTTTTTTAAATATTAGAATAATATTTTAAGGGTTTTTTAAAATGAAATTTTTTGGGAACACCATTGCTTTATTGGTGCAAGGCGTATTAGTTTTTTTTTTAAAAAAATCATTTTTGTTTTAAGAAAAATTTTTAAAATGCAATTTTAATCCCTTTTTTCCCCTTGGAAACCCTTTCCTTATTAAGGGAAAAAAAAAAAAAAAAAAGTTTTAGGTTCGTCTTTAAAATGAAATTTTCTAATTAAAAAAAATTTTTTTAATGCTTTTTTAAATGAAATTTTCTTTGGATACACTCTATTTAAATTTTTGGGTGCAATGCCAGTTGTTTTCTTTTTAAAAATCCCTTTTTTTTTTATTTAGAAAAAATTTTTTTTTTAATCCCAATTTTAAATGCAATTTTTTTTGCTTTTTCACCCCCAATTGCTTAGGGGTGCAGTTTTTTGGGTTCGTTTTAAAATAAAATTTTTTTCAAATTAAAAAAATTTTTTTTAATGCTTTTTTAAAAATGCTTTCCGGGAAATTCATCCACAACATACTTTTGAAATTTCCCCATTTAGTTTTTCTTTTCAAAATAAATTTTTTAATTTAAAAGAAATATTTTTAATGCATTTTTAATCCCCTTCCTTGGGTACCTCATTGCTTTTTTTGGGGGCAGTTTTTGGGAAATCGTCTTTAAATTTAAAAATTTTTCAAATTTTAAAAAATAGTTTTTTAATCCATTTTTAGTGAAATTTTTCCGGGGTTTTCACCCCAAATAGCTTTACTTTTGCAATGCCATTTAAATTTCTTTTTAAAAATTCTTTTTTTTTATATAAGAATTTTTTTTTAAGAAATTTTTAAAATTCCATTTTTTTTGGGGAAAAACCCTCTATTGCATTTTTGGGTGCAATCGGATTAGTTTTTTTTTTAAAAATGAAATTTTTTTTGAATTTAAGAAAAAATTTTTAAATCCCTTTTTAATTTAAATTTTCGGGGATTCACTCCTTTGGCTTATTGGTGCAGTTTTTGGTTCTTCATTAAATTAAATTTTTTTTCTAATTTAAAAAAATTTTTTTTTAAAATGCTTTTTTTAATCCCAATTCTTTTGGGAAAACTCATTGCTTTAAATTGGGCTTTGCAGTTTAAAAATTCATTTAAAAAATGAAATTTTTTTTTGAATTTAAAAAAAATTTTTTAAAAATTTTTAAATTTTTAAATTTAAATTTTTTTTTGGGGATACACTCTATTGCTTTTTTGGGGGCCGTTTTTGGGACGTCCATTAAATTTTTTTCGAATTTAAAAAATATTTTTTTAAAAATGCTTTTTATGAAATTTCCTGGAGATTAAACCCAAAAAGATTACGGTTTGAAAGGGAACACTTAGACCTTTTTAAAAATTTCATTTTTTTTTTTTTATAAATTTTTTTTAAATGAAATTTTTAAAATGAAATTTTTTTGGGGTTTCCCTTTTTAATTGCATTTGGTGCAATGCAGTTTTAAATTTAATTTTAAAAAAATCCCCAATTTTTTGAATTTAAAAAAAAATTTTTTAAATGCAATTTTAATGCAATTTTCTTGGGATCACTCCATTGCTTATTGGGTTTCGGGTTTTTGGGTTCGTTTAAAAAATTTTTCTAATTTAAAAAAAAATATTTTTTAAGGGCATTTTTTTGCAATTTTTGGGGGTAAACTCTATTGCTGGGGGTGCTTTTGCAGTATTAAAATTTCTTTTGGAAAAATGCAATTTTTTTGGGGAATTTAAGAAAATTTTTTAAAATCCCAATTTTAATAAATTTTCTTGGGATACACTCTTTGTTTTTTGGGTTTGGCGGTTGGATCGTCTTTAAAATTTAAAATTTTTTCAAATTTTAAAAAAATTTTTTTTTAAATGCATTTTTATGAAATTTTCCTGGAGATTCACTCCAATAGCATTACTAGGGCAATGCAAAAAATTCTTTAAAAAATGCATTTTTTTTCATTAAAATAAAATTTTTTTAATGAAATTTTAATGCAATTTTTTTTTGGGATTCACTCCATTGCTTTTTGGGTGCAGTGTTGGTTTCGTCATTAAATAAAATTTTTTCTAAAAAAAAAAAAAATTTTTTAATGCTTTTTAAGGGTAATTTTCATTTTTTTTACACTCTATTGCATTTTTGGGTGCAATGCACAGTTGTTTTATTTTAAAAATCCCTTTTTGAATTAAAAAAAATTTTTTTTTTTGAAATTTTTAATGCAAATTTTTTGCTATTAACCCTTTAAATTTTGGGCATTTGTTGGGTGGGCAAAAATTTAAATTTTTCAATTTAAAAAAAAATTTTTTTTAAAATGTTTTTTTAAAGGCAATTTTCGAGTTCACCCAAAAAAGAAATTACTGGGAAAATGCACGTTAAAATTCATTTTAAAAATGTTTTTTTTTTATATGAAAAAAAAAATTTTTTAAATGAAATTTTTAATTAAAAATTTTTTTTGGGGATACATTTTATTGCTTTTTTTTTTTTGGGTTGCGGGTTTTGGGTGTCTTTAAAATTAAATTTTTCGAATTTAAAAAAAATTTTTTTTAAAATGCTTTTTTAGTGAAAATTTCCTGTAGATTCCCCAATGAAATTAACTGGTGAAATTTCCCACATTTAGATTCTTTTTAAAAAATTCATTTTTTTTTTAAGAATAATTTTTTTAATCCCAATTTTAATGCAATTTCTTGGGATACCTTTTTTGCATTTTTGGGTGAAAATCCCCATTATTTAGTTTAATTTTAAAAAGAAAATTTTTAAATTAAGAAAAATTTTTTTAAAAATGCTTTTAATGCAATTTTCTTGGGATTCACTCCATTGCATTTTGGGGCAGTGTTGGGTTCGTCATTAAATGAAATATTTTTTTAAAAGAAATTTTTTTTAATGCTTTTTAATGCAATTCTTTTTGGGATAAACTCTTTTGAATTTTTTGGGTGCTTCCCGTATTAAAATTAAATTTGAAAAATGCCTTTTTTGAATTTAGAAAAATATTTTTAATGCAATTTTAAATGCAATTTTTCTTGGGATCCCCACTCTTTTTGTTTTTTGGTGCAGTTTGGGATCGCCTTTAAATTTAAAATTTTTTCGAATTTTAAAAATAATTTTTTAAGGCATTTTTTTAAGTGCAACCCCGGAGCGCACCCCAATGCATTACTAGGGAAAATGCCCAGTTAGATTCATTAAAAAAAGCATTTTTTTCTTTAAAAAATAATTTTTAATGAAAATTTAACCCAATTTTCTTGGTTTCCTCCATTGCTTAAATTGGTGAAATGTTGGGTTTGGGTCTTTAAATAAAATATTTTATTTAAAAAAATATTTTTTTGCATTTTTAATGAAATTTCTTGGGATAAACTTTTTAAATTATTGGGCTTTTGCCGATTAGATTCTTTAAAAAATCCCATTTTTGAATTTTTTAAAAATTTTTTAATTTGAAATTTTAAGAAATTTTCCCTGGGTACACTCTTTTGCATTTTTGGTGCAGTGTTAGGATCGCCCTTTAAAAATTAAATTTTTTCGAATTTAAAAAAAAATTTTTTAATGCATTTTTAGTGAAATTTTCCGGAGTTTCACCCCAATAGCATTACTATTGCGCACATTAGATTCTTTTAAAAAAGGGCTTTTTTTTCATATAAAATACATATTTTAATGAAATTTTTAATGCAATTTCTTGGGTTTTCACTCCATGCTTTAGGTGCAGGGGTTAGGTTGGGCCAAAAATACTTTTTTCTAATTTTAAAAAAAATTTTTTGTAATGCTTTTTTAAGTTATTTTCTTGGTTAACTCTTTTTGCTTTAAATTGGTGCAATCCCCACATTTTAGATTTATTTTAAAATGAAATTTTTGAATTTTTAAAAAAAATATTTTTAAGGGAAATTTTTAATGCAATTTTCTTGCTATTCCCTTCCATTGCATTAGGGGGTGCAGTGTTGGTTTTCGTCTTAAAAAAATTTTTCGAATAAAAAAAAAATATTTTTTAATCCCTTTTAAATCCCTTTCCCCCTGGGGGTTTAAACTCACAAGCTTTACGGGGTTCAATGCCCTTGTTTCCCTTTTAAAAAGGGGCCATTTTTTTTTTAAAAAAAAATATTTAAATAAAATTTTTAATTTGCATTTTTTTTTGGGATACACTCTTGCTTTTTTGGGGTTTTCGGGGTGTTGGGATCGTCTTTAAAAAGGAAATTTTCGAAATTAAAAAAAATTTTTTTTTAAATGCTTTTTTAAATTTCCCTTTTCTGGAGTCACCCCAAAAAAGCTTACAGTGCAATGAAAGTTAGTTCTTTTAAAAAATGCTTTTTTTTTTATATAAGAAAAAATAATTTTAAGAAATTTTTAATGCAATTTTTGGGATTCACTCCATTGCCTTTTTGGGTTTGAAGGGAAATTTTTCCTTTAAAATAAAATTTTTTCTAATTTAAAAAAAATTTTTTTAATAATTTTTAAATGCATTTTTTTTGGTACACTCTATTGCATATTTTTCAATGCCCCTTTGGGGTTTTTTTAAAAAATGCTTTTTAAATTTTAAAGAAAAAAATTTTTTTAATCCCAATTATTGAAAATTTTCATGGGTTTCCCACCCAAGGGCATTATTGGTGAAAGTGTTAGGTTCGTCAAAAAATAAAATTTTTTTCTTTTTTAAAAAAAAAAAAAATTTTTTTTAAGGCTTTTTTAAATGAAATTTTCTTTGGGATCCACTCTATTGCTTTATTGGTGCAAGGCACAGTTAGTTTCTTTTGAAAAATGAAATTTTTTTTTGAATTTTATGAAAAATTTTTTTTAATGAAATTTTTTAATAAAATTTTCTTGGGAACAATCTATTGCTTTTTGGGTTTCAATGCGTTTTTAATTCTTTTTAAAAATGAAATTTTTTGGGAATTTTTAAGAAAAATTTTTTTTAAATTGCTTTTTTTGGCAATTTTTTGGGGTTTCACTCCTTTGCTTAGGGGAGGTTAGGTTCGTCTTTAAATAAAATTTTTCGAAAAAAAAAAATTTTTTTTTAATG
>NW_028259110.1:0-7000 GCF_024713525.1 Acromyrmex echinatior | reverse complement strand
AGTTGTTTAACAGGGAGAGAATGAATGAACAAAGAGCCAAATTTTAATTTTTGTTTAAATTGGTAAAACATTTACCGAACCATAATTGATGAAACAAGGTGTTATGGTGATAATTGTGTAGCCGTGCCAGGTTATGGTGGTATACGCGATTCAAGAACGGTCGTGAGGACATAAATGACGACGCACATACAGGTCGCCCAAAATCGACAATTAACGAAAATTCCATCGAAGTTGTGCGTAATTGCATCAAGCATGAGCCAAAATCTTTCAGTGAGATACATGGAAATGGAATTGAACATCCCCAAATCAACGATTATCGCATTTTGGACCGAACATTGGGGCCTACAAAAAGTCTGTGCACGATTTGTTCCAACAAGTTGATGACGACCAAAAAATGCATCGAATCAACATTCACAAAGGACATTATTAAGGAAGCAAAAAGGGACCAAAACTTCCTTTATAGCATTTGTTACTGGTGACGAGACGTGGTGTTTTCATAACGATCCAGAAACCAAGCGTCAAAGCGCGGAATGGAAGGCGCGCCGAAACGACCCCAAAACCCAAAAAATCGCGTTGTAGAGAAGTCAAAAGTGAAGACAATGCTCATTTGTTTTTATGATTCCAAGGGTATGTGCACAAAGAAATGCGTTCCAGCAGGCCAAACAGTTAATGCTGTTATTCTATGTAAGCGTTTTGAAGCGTTTGGTGCACCGCATTCGTCGTATTCGGCCAGAATATCGCGAAGGAGGAAGTTGGCGCTTGTTACACGATAATGCGCCATCTCCCGGTCGACACTTGTCCTGATTTTTGACTAAAAACACATTTTAACAATCACACCATTCCCGTATTCGCCTGATATGGCCCCTTGTGACTTCTACCTATTCGGCAAAATGCATTTGTCCATGAAAGGAAAGCGGTATGTGGACGTAGAAGACATCCAAAGGGCTTGTACCACTATTCTGAAGGACGTGCCTTTGAACGACATAAACACTCATTTGAAATGCTTTTAGAATCGTGCCAAACGTTGTATTGAGTCGACGGGAATACTTGAATAAACAATTTGAATTTGAAAAAAAAAGTAACCGTTGTGTTTATTTCAAAGTTCGGAAATTTTGGGTAGTACTTGTAGATATATGAATTTCTTCCGAATGAGTTTACTTCCAGCAAACGAGATGGATTAAAAATGGATTGAAATTTTTTCTATCCGAATGCGTATTTATATAAATAGCGAATACTTTTTTTGGATTATTGGATTCAATTGGATTCAATTATATTCAATTGGATGAAATTTTATTATGTCTTAGGAATAAAATTTGTAACCTTTAAAATAAATGTTTTTTTTCGAATATTAAACTACTATTAGCTCGGATCCAATCATTCAATCCATTAATCTATTTCATGGATTTAAAGTAACGCAGTTAAAAAAATTTTAATCTATTCTCGTTGCTGGGTATACAACATTACGGATTCACGGACAACAGGGTGACTTCCAGATATAATCTGCACTGTCGTGGCCTTATGTCTAGAAATTATCTTGTGCGCGTAGATCCGCAATGGTACACACTCTGATATCACGTCCAGCAAAAGTTACACTCTTGTATATCACGTCGGAATTTTGTTTGGGAGAGTAACGACTTATGTATATCATCTCGATGATGCTTTTCAACGATATCACTTGCCGAGATCGGATCATTTTACGGATTAGCAGGTTGGTATTTCCTATCCCAGCAAATGAAAATGGATTGAAATGGATTGGAAAATTTTCAATCCACTCGAATTCATATTTAAATCCACAAAAATGGATTGGATTTCATATAACAAATTTTATATGTGTAAAAGTTTAAATAAATTAAAGTTAAATCATCTAATTCTGTAATTAATAATATCTAACTTCTATAATATTATTTAAAACTTTATACAAAAAATATACACTAGCGTATATGAAGGAAATGTATCAATATGAGATATACATAAAAACAATTAATTTATAATTGAAATTAAGTAATTTATGATTATGTAAATTTATTGTAATATTTATGTAGTTTTTTTATGTTTTTTTAAACTATAAAGAAGTAGAATTCATGATATTTTTATGGTACAACTGTTTTTTAGTCAGGGAATTAAAACGACAAATTTCTTATTCATATTCTAAATAAAGTAATATTCGATCATGATGCATTTTTAAATAAAAGCAATGGATTTTCACTCACAATTTGAATGAATAGCATTCATGATCCATTTTAAAACAAAAATTTTTTTCTTTTAAAATTTTTTAATTGAATTGAATTTAAAACTGCATTTCTTATTCAAAATTTGAATTGAATAATATTCAGGATGCCATACCAAAGACTATCTATTATTTTTAGATAATTTTAAGATTTCGAAAACACATAGAACATATACTCCATGCCATTCCTATAAATAAATAAAAATGCATTCAAGATTGAAAAGGAATAGACATTGTTTCATACAATTTCTGTAAATGAATGAAAATGCATTCAAGATTGAAAAGGATTTATCTTAACATCATAATCCGTATTTCTGAAATCTGAATACATTTTAATCATTTCAATCCATTCAACCGGATCGGTATGTTTCATTTCTATGCACATTGGATGAGATACAGAAAGTAAATAATCAATCCATAATTATTGATTCAAGCGAATACCGGGTTGAAAAGAATTTAAAAAATCAAGAACTTGATTCGACATCACTTCAATGATAATTTTCAACATTTTTTAATAATTTCCAACGTGACAAAGATAGGGTGACACTTGTGTGACTTGTGTCATCAAATGGAAAGCACTCAAATTGTGTTAGGACTTGTTTCGCATCGGATCTTCTTCCAATTTGGCGGACAAATAAGTCCAACTTTTTCTGCTCGCACGGTATCAAGTTGAGTCTTTCCTCTCTTACTTCGTGGATAACAGATAAAATTTGACTTACCAGAACGCCGATGTCCTATTGCTAAATATCTGCGAGTACTCGATCACGGTTGATTGATTAAAATGTACGTATTCGGTGGCGGAGCTATCGTTGAGCCACACCGCAAAACCATAACCGCTGTGGTGATATACTGCTGCGCGATACGTTACGATTGCCGCCCGTAACAGTGATGTTGAACACCGTCCCTTGATTGTACGCGATACGACTATCGGTGATGTTAACGTCCATCGCGCCACCTAACACGGTACGCTGCCACATGATGGTATCTGATACCGAGGTCTCGTGAATGTGCAAGGCGGATCTTAACTTTTCCCGATGATACCACGACCGTTATTACTCGTTATTGTACTACAGTACATTGAGATCATACGTTTCTCTGTAGAAAAAGAAGAATGTTAAACATCTTTCATTAAAAATAAAAATAAACAAATTAGGCTCCACAGATAATAAATAAATAACAATTAAATGCCTAAGGCATTTTTTCTTATTTTTATCTTTTATAAACTTGTAACTTAAAATATAGGAGATCAATATAATCCGGAATAATGTGTAAATTCTTGTTAAACTTACTGTAGCCTGATGACACTCGTACAAACACAAGTGCGTTAGTTCGAGGTTCAGCTATGAAACTTTATAAAAAGATTAGACCGGTTGAGGTCACGCTCTGCGGTAAAGTCCGTTTCTGACTTTGACAGTAGCTAGAAGCTCCGTTCCATCATACACCTCTATGATGCGCTATCGTTCCTATCGGTTTTCATTGCAAAAAATGCACGTCAGGACATAGCCTAGCGTGTGAAGATTTGCTGAATAAATTATTATATTGTTAATATAGTTATACACAAAATAGACTTTTTTAAGGACCTAAAATAACGAAGCGCTTTTCTAATGTATTTTTCTTCGCCGAGAAAACGAATCTGGCCGTGGAATTGGCCTAATTGTTAGATTTTTGAAAAAATTGAAGTTAAATATGTCAAAATTGACGTTTTGGCCATATATCATTTTGTAACTAAAAAAAATATTTTTTTTCATTTTCATTTATGCCACTTTAAAGTGCTATTTTACCTATAAATAAATTTATTTATTACGGAATGATTTTTTGTCATATATATAAGAGAGTTTGCATAATTTTGAAAAATATACATTTTGTAATTTTATAATATGTAATATATATATATCTTTAACTACAATTTTTTAATAACAGTTTTTAACGCAAATTATTTAAGAAATATAATATAAAGTATATTATTTGAAATGCTGAAGACAGTCCGGACCGAGCCTTCCCGAACGTGCTGTGACGTCACACTCACGACAAAACCACAATTATTCAGTAAGAAATAATTATTTTAAAAAATGAGTAAAGGAAACACATACAAATGTGTTTTGTATCTGTATATAAAAGCACAATAATTAAAAACATCGGAAAAATTGTTCTTTTATGTGCCTCAAGCTGAAAATGTAGAAAAAAGTAGTTTTGAAAAGTTTACATCGTGTTGTAGGAACTAGGGAAATGGAATCATTTTTGTGTGAAGATCATTTCCTATTAATAAAATATGTGTACATGTACGTATATATAAAATATGTTTTTATTATAACAAATATGCTGTTAATATAACAATGTATATTAATCATGTTCATGTAAAAATATCCAAATAACCTAAAACGTAAACTAAAACATTGAATATCAAATATAAAGATATTTTGGGAATTTGTAAAATATTTCTATATCTACAATTATTTTAAAATTAGATTCAAATAATATAAAAAAACATATTTTAATGTGTGAATGCCATTTTTAAATGTTTTAATCTTAAATTAATAAATTTATCAGAATAACTTGCTTTTTTAATTTTCAAACATTTCTTCTTTTGTCAGTTGGTAATATGAAATATCAACTGAATGAATTTTTTAGTACAAAAGTAGTTAAACATTAGCTAATGAATTGATAATGTATAAATTGTTTTTTCCTATTGATAATATATAAATGTCTTCTCTATAATATGTGTATATGTCTTAACAACTGATTATCAAATTTTTTGCTTTATTCGATTATTTAGCTTGTTCGATTACTTATAAAAATTAGAGTTGTCACCTAAATTTTCAGTCGTAGATTTAAAATTCATTGTCATCTCATTAGTTGTAATAAATTTTTTTTAAATTGCAACATTAGACAGGCAAAGCTGATTTTCTCCAATAACTTGTTATTCAATTTCAGTTGAGATGCAGACTCGTATGGTCTATTAATCGCCATTAAGGAAGTATAACATGCTTACATTCTTTCATAATAAATCAATATATTTATAGAAATTTATAAAGTTTGAAAGTTACTGTACAGCCGACATTAGTACTACGCAACGGTGTCTGATCGATGGTTAAAATCTTTAAATTCAGGATCATGATCTGGATAACATTGTCAAGATCAAGGTCATTAAAGTTGTTCCGCTTACTTTCATTTTTGTACTAAAAATTCGATTTCTACGTAAAAATGAAAATAAGAGAAACAGTCTCCAGTAACTTTGATCTTAATGAATGTTATTCAGGACATGATCCTGATCAACATTCAAATGTAGGCGGTATGTAACTTTCAAGTCTTTAATTCGAAAAGTACTTCATGAAAAATATTTACTATAGTATTTGGAAAGCTCTCGAAGTGTGCAACAAGAATATGCAATGAAAATATGAGATTCCATTAAAAATTCAAAGTGATATGCTCTGACCTTGATGACGCCAAAGCGCAACAATGATCATCATCTATGTCCTCCTCAAAGTCAAAACAAAACTTTGTTTGAAACATTTTTTTCTAAAATGCACTATTCAAAAGAAAGAGGGTACAAATTTTCGAAAATTTTCTGATCACTCGGAGATGTTTTTGTTATTGTATGTTTTCTTCTGTATTTTCTTTGTAGAAAGCAAAAATATTCATTATAATAACGCCACTTAAGGAAATAATGAAATAAAATGAATAAAATCCTTTGCATCGTTATGAAATCACTGTCAGTTATGCTTCAATGAATTTAGAAATAATTCCAAATTGGATCAATGCGAGTAATATTGCACCACAAAACGTTAATAGATTATATTTTCATTATATTATTTGTCATCTCAATACCGTTTCCCCCAAATTTCCCAAACATCTCGCCATAAGCTGTACGGGGTTAGAGCTCAAATGGGCCAAAGGGCCCCTTTGGGGCCCCGCGAAAAACAAAAAAACCCCCATTCATGGACTGATGCTTGTATGTAAATGATTGATTTTTGGGTTTTGCCCAAACAAATTTGTTCGTCTGTCCCCAAGTCCAGGGTCTTTTGGACAGCTTTTGAGAAATTCGGATATTTTTTTTAAAATTTTTTCCTTTTTTGGGCCCGAAAAAAAAGTATTAATTTTTTAAAAAATGTCCAAATGGAAATAAATAATTAAATTTGGATGAAAATTTTATCGCATTTGCCCCAATTGGGGTTAATTTTTAAACCCAAAAATTTGAGAAAAAATTGAAGGGTTTTTAAACTACGAATAAGGATTTTATTTTTTTTATTTAATTATAAATTTTTCCCTTTAAATTGAGGTTCTATTTAAAAAAATGATTAGGTAAAATTTTTTATTATTATTATATAAGGATATTTTTCCCCGGTTTTACGAAGAAAATACATAAAAACACATACACTAAAAAACGATCCCCAGGGGTCGGGGAAACCCCCAAAAAAATTTTTTAAAAATTTTTTTTAAAGTCGTCTTTTAAAAAAGGGATACTCTGTATTAATCTTAAATTTTTATATATATTATTAGGGGTTAAAAATTTTTTACGGGGATTTTTTTTTTATTTTGGTTTTTTTAAGTTGCAAAGGCCCCCTTATAAAAAATTTTTAAACAAATTTTTTATTAAATTTTTAAATTTTATGAAAAAAAATTTAAAGTTTTTTTAAACCCTTCCCTATTGCTCTAAAAGTTTTTTCTGGGGCCCAATTCAAAGCAAAATTTATATTTCATTTTCTTCGTAGGTAATACAACCCAAAAACGAGAATGGATTGAAATAAATTTGGAAATGGTTCCCCAAGTTTTTTG
>NW_028259109.1:0-7120 GCF_024713525.1 Acromyrmex echinatior | reverse complement strand
AATTGTGGGTTTTGGTTTGGTTTGCGTTTGGTTGATGGTTCGTCTTGTTGCATTGTTGTTGTTGAGTTGGGTTTAGTGTCGTGATATTTTTTTATTGTTTGCAATGTTTTCGTTTTGTGTGCTTTTTAGTGTTGGGGTGATGTTGTCGTTTTTGTTGGGTCTTTGTGTGTTCTGTTGTGTTGCTGTTGTTTTCAGTTGAGGGTTTTTGGGGTTTTTTGATAGGATTTTGTGCCCCTTTACGTTGATGCGGGGTATTGTCGCGGTTTTTGTATTGTTTTTTGCAGTAGTTTTGTATTTTTTTGCTTTTTTTATTGGGTTTTGTTGTCTATTTTGGGTTGCTTTTGTTGCGTTGTTATAGATTGTCACATTCAAGATTGTGAAAGGGTCATGAGCGGTTTTGGGGACTCATCTTTTAAATAAGATAGTAAATTCAGGAAAAATAGGCTTTGCTTAAGATATTTGGGAAAATTTTGATTGTTGCAGGAGGGTTTTTCTTTTTGTCAAATGGAATGTTGGGCTTTATGCAATGAGAAAATTTGGTTTTAAGTTACAATAGAATATTATTTTTTTTGTAAAAAGGGGGGGGGGTAAAATTAATTTTTTAAAAGGGATTTATAGAAATATAGGCTGAAAATCGAGTCACGGAAAAAATTCCATAACCGTAAATAAGAGCGGTCGGAAAAAAGTCTTTAGGTTAAAACAAAAGTGGGAAGAATCAGAAAAATCTACGTAACACGAGGAAAATTCAAAAGTCATGTAGTTAGAAAAAAAAGCTCCCATAAGAAGAAAGGCATTAAAAAAACAAAAGTGGGTTTCATGTGTATGGGGATTATGGTAACCTCCACAAAGGGAAAATATGGGATCGAAATTCACTTTTAGATGGAAAGTTTAGGGTTTTTCCTTAAGGAAAGATTGCGGGTTTTAAGTTGAGGTGACAGGAAAAGGTCTAAAAAAAGAAAGAGATAAGGGGGGTAGAGTGGGGGAAAATGGAGATCTAAGAAAATTAAAGGCATAATGATATGTAAAAGTTTTGTTCGAGAACGATTTTTTTTTAAAAAAAAAAAATATTTCAATTATTTGTTTTTAAATGAGTTAGTATTCAGTTTAAGCAAAACGAATGCAATTTTTTGGGGTTTATCTAAAGAACATTTGGGGCAAGCAGTGATATTTATCGTAAAAAAGCAATTTTTTTTTTAAAAGAAAAATTTTTTAAAGCAATTTTAAGCAATTTTTTTGGGGTTCATCTTTAAAGCTTTGGCGCAATTTTTTGCATTAATATTAAAAAGCAATTTTTTTTTATTTTAAATTATTTTTAAAGCAATTTTTAAAGAATTTCTAGGGATTTTCAAAGCATTTGGCGCAATTTAGGTTACATTTTTTAAAAAGACAATTTTCTTTTTTAAATTTAAATTTTTTTAATGCAATTTAAAGCAATTTTTGGGGGTTCATCAAATGCTAAGGTTCAATGCAGGGCGCATTAATATTAAAAAGGGCAATTTATTTAAAATTTAAATAAATTTTTTTTGGGAAATTTTTTGCAATTTTTTAGGGATTTACTTAAACATTACTGGTGCATCAGTTTCGTAATATTAAAAAGACAATTTTATTTATTTTAATTTTAAATTTTTTTTTTAAGCAATTTTAATGAAATTTTTCGGGGGAATTCACTCTAAATGCATTATTTGGTGAAATTCAGAGTTCCCTTAAATTTAAAAGCCCAATTTCTTTTTTTTTAATATTAATATTTTTTGTTTTTTAAATGAAATTTTTCTGGGGATTCCCCCAAAAATTTACGGGCCGAAATTTCCGTCCCGCATTAGTATTAAAAAGAAAATTTTTTTTTATTGGGGGGAAATTTAAATTCGAAACGTTTTACAAGTAAAGGGGAAAAGTATTTCCCATTTTGTATTTTTTAATGCTAAATTAAAATAAAAAACCCATTTTTCATTAAAAAACGCTACAATTTAAATTCCCAAACCCTTATTTTTTAAATTTTTAAATTTTTAAATGCAATTTTAATGCAATTTTTATGGTTCACTTTTAAATGATTCGGTTTGCAAGCAGTTTTAAATTTAATTTTAAAAAAGAAAATTTTCATTTTTTTTAATTTTAAATTTTTTTTTTTAAAATTTTAAGGGGAAAATTTTAGGGGTTTCCTTAAAGCATTAGGGTGCAATCCCGGTTTTAAATTAATTTTTAAAAAGAAATTTTTTTTTTATTTTATTATAATTTTTTTGAATGCTTTTTTTACAGAAATTTTTCTGGGGATTCACTTAATGCTTACGGGTTCAAGGGCAGGGCTGCATAATTTTAAAAAAAGGACAATTTCATTTATTTTTAAATTTTTTTTTGAAATTTTAAGAAATTTTTTATATGGATTCACTTAACTGCTTACGGTCCCAATCCCGTGTTAAAATTAAATTAAAAGCAATTTTATTTTATTTTTTAAATTTTTTTTTAATGAAATTTTAATGAAATTTTCTAGGGTTTCTAAATGATTAGGTGAATTCAATTTAATTAATTTAAAAGAATTTCTTTTTTTAATATAAATTTTTTTTAATGAAATTTTTTAAGAAATTTTTCTGGGTTCCTTAAACCCATTACGGGTTTGAAATTCAGTGTGCATTAATTTTAAAAAGAAAATTTTTTTTAAAATTAAAAATCAATTTTTTTAATTGCAAATTTTTAAAGGCAATTTTGGGGTTCACTCTAAATCCCTTCTGGTGAAATGTAGTTTTTATTAATTAAAAGACTATTTTTTTTTTTTAAAATAAAATTTTTTTAATCCCAATTTTAATGCAATTTTTGGGTTTCACTCTAAATGCTTTTACTGGGGAAATTTCATTGCTGCTTAGTATTAAAAAGCCCTTTTTTTTTTTAGGTTTTGGGAATTTTTCGTACGTTTTACAAGGTGGGAATTTTTTCCTTAATGATTTTTTTGTCATGTAAAATTTAAAAACACTTTCATTAAAAAAAGGGCTACGAAAAATTCCAAAAAAATTTAATTTTTTAAATATTAATTTTTTAAAAATTTGAAAATTTTAATGAAATTTTTTAGGATTCCTCTAAAATGCATTTGGGCAATCCAGTTTTATAATATTAAAAAACCCAATTTAATATTAAATTTTTAAATTTTTTTTTAAATTTAAATTTTAATGAATTTTTCTAGGGACCCCAATCAAAGCTTTATGGTGCTTCGATTTAAATAATTTAAAAAGAAAATTTTCTTATTTTAAATTAATATTTTTTAAGGGAAATTTTTTTTTAAAGCAATTTTCTGGGGGATTCCTCAAGGGCATTACGGGGCAATCCGTGCTGCTTAATTTTAAAAAAAGGAAATTTTTTTAAAAATTAAAAATTTAAATTTTTTTTTAAAGGGGAATTTTTAAGAAATTTTTAAAGGATTAAATTAAAATGCATTAGGTGAAATTTCAGTTTTTCTTTAAATTTTAAAAAAGCCCAATTTTTTTTTTTTTTACTATTAAATTTTTTAATGCTTTCACTTTCTTTTAATGCATACTGGTGAAATTGCGGGGGCCCCTTTTGGTTTTTTTTAAATTTTTTTTTTTTAAAATTTTTTTTTGCAATGAAGAAAAGGAAAACCAAAGGGGGGTTTACTTTTTAAAAACAAAGCCAAGAAGAAGGGAAAAAGGGGGAAAAGAGAAAATTTGGGAATTTTCATTTTTTTAATATTTTTTTTTTTAAAGAAAATTTTAATGCAATTTTAAAATGGATTCACTAAAAAATGCTTTAAACTGGGTGCAATCCCGTTTTAATTTAAAAAAGACTTTTTTATTTATATTAATTTTAATTTTTTTTTTTAATGTTTTTTTAAAAATCCCTTTTTCGAGGACCCCTAAAGGCTTACTGGGAAATTAGATTTACTTTAAAAAAAAAAGGAAAATTTCTTTATTTTAAATTAATATTTTTTAATGAATTTTTTAATCAATTTTCTGGGGATTACTCTAAATGCTTCCTGGTGCAAGCGAGTTACATTAAAAATTAAAAAAGGAAAATTTCTTTTTTTTAATATTAATTTTTTTTTATGAATTTTTAATCCCTTTTTTTGGGGGGGGTTCACTCTAAATGCTTAAATGATGAAATGCGGGGCTCCCATTAATTTTAAAAGAAATTTTTTTAAAATTAAATTTTTTTTTTTAAGGGAAATTTTTAAGAAAATTTTTAGGGATTCATAAAATGAAATTAGGTGAAATTCAGTGTTTGGGTTAATTTTAAAAAAGACAATTTTCTTTTTTTAATATTAATTTTTTTTTAATTTGCAATTTTAATGTTTTTTTCTGGGGATTCATCTAAAGCATTACGGGTTTCAATGCGGGCTGCTTTAAATATTAAAAAAAAAATTTTTTTAAAATTTAAAAATTAAATTTTTTTTTTTAGGGAAATTTTAATGCAATTTTTGGGGTTTCACTTAAAGGGCATTACTGGTAAAAATTTCAATTTGTTTCTTTAATTTTAAAAAGAAAATTTTTTTTTTTTAAATTTTAATTTTTTTTAATTTGAAATTTCTCCCTTTTTCCGGGGGGTTCCCTTAAATGCATCCCGGGGTGCAATGCAGTGTTCCATTCTAAAAAAAGGGAAAATTTTTTAATTTTTTTTAAAAATTAATTTTTTTTAAATGCAATTTTAATGAAAATTTTTCTAGGGCCTCACCAAAACATTACGGGTTTTAAATTCAAGTTACATTAATTTTAAAAAAGAAAATTTCTTTATTTTAATCAAAATTTTTTTTTAATGAAATTTTAAGAAATTTCTGGGGAAATTACTCTAAAGGGCATTACGGGTGCAATGCAGTGCTGCAAAATTTTAAAAAGAAAATTTTTTTTTAAAATTTTAAAAAAATTTTTTTTAATGGATTTTAATGAAATTTTTAGGGCCCAATCAAAATCCCTTTATGTCCCAATTCAGTTTTTCGTTAATTTTTAAAAGAAAATTTTTTTTTTTTAATTTTAATTTTTTTTAAGGGAAATTTTTAAAATGAAATTTTGGGGGGGTTTTACTCAAAAATGCTTTTAATGGTAAAATCCCTTTGTCCCTTAATATTAAAAAGACAATTTTTTTTTAAAAATTTTAATTTTTTTAAATTTTTTTTAATGAAATTTTTGGGGATTCACTCTAAAGCATTACTGGGAAATTTCCGTTTGGAATTATTAAAAAGAAAAATTTTTTTAAAATTTAAATTAATTTTTTTAAATTTCCTTTTTAAGAAATTTTTGGGGTTTCCTCAAAATGCATTACTGTGCAATGCAGGGTGCATTAATTTTAAAAAAACAAAATTTATTTTTTTTTAAAATTTTTTTTAAACAATTCAATGCATTTTTAGGGATTCACTCAAAATGCTTACTGGGAAAATTCGGGTTTTTACTTTTAATATTAAAAAGCAATTTTTTTTTTTTAATTTTAAATTTTTTTAAGGAATTTTTTTGGGCAATTTTCTGGGGTTTACTCTAAGCATTACTGGTGAAAATTTAAGTTAAAAAAGAAATTTTAAAAAAAATTTTATTTTTTTAAAATTTTTTTTAAGAAATTTTTTTCCTTTTAAAGGGTTCATTTAAATGCTTATGGGAAAATTCGGGGTTTTTCTTAAATTTTAAAAAAAAATTTTTTTATTTTTTTAAATTATTTTTTTTTTAATGAAATTTACATGCTTTTTTTCTGGGTTTTCCTCAAATGCTTTATTTGGTGCAATGCAGTTTTCTTTAATTTTAAAAAGGGATTTTTTTCATTTATTTAATATTTTTTTTTTAAAGCAATTTTAATAAATTTTTAGGGATTCACCAAAATGCTTACGGGGCCCTTTCATGTTACATTAATTTTAAAAAAACCCAATTTTTTTAATTTTAATATTTTTTTAATGAAATTTTTAATTGCAATTTTTTTGGGGTTTTTCCCTCAAAGGCTCCCCGGGTTTGCAATGCAGTTGAAATTAATTTTAAAAAAGACAATTTTTTTTAAAAATTAAAAATTAATTTTTTTTTGGTTTTTTTTAATGAAATTTTCTGGGGTCACTCTAAATGCTTTCTGGTGCAATTCATTTTTTCTTTAAAATTTTAAAAAGAAAATTTTTTTTTTTTTAATATTAATATTTTTTAATGCAATTTAAGAAATTTTTCGGGGTTCCCCAAAATCCCTTTACGGGTGCAATCAGGGGGGTTAATATTAAAAAGACAATTTTTTTTTTTTTTTTTTAAAAATTATAATTTTTTTTTTAAATTGAAATTTAATGCATGTTCTTGGGGTTTTTAAAATTTAAATGCTTTTTAACTTTTTGGGCCAAAATGCATTCGGGGAAATTAATTAATTAAAAAAAAGACAATTTCAGTTTTTTAATTTTAAATTTTTTTTTAAGCAATTTTTTTCAATTTTAAAAGGGTTTCCCACTCAAAAAGCATTACTGGGAAATTCATGTTACTTTTTTAATATTAAAAAGAAAATTTTTTATTTAATATTAATTTTTTTTAAGGCAATTTTTGAAATTTTGGGGACCTCAAAGCAAACGGGGGTTCCGCAGTGCGCTTTAAATATTAAAAAAAATTTTTTTAAAATTTTAATTTTTTAATGAATTTTTAATGAAATTTTTCCCAGGGATTCACCAAAATGCTTACTGTGCAATCGGGTTTTTTCTTTTAAATTTAAAAAAAAAAATTTTTTTTATTTATTTTTAAATTTTTTTTTTTAGAAATTTTTAATGAAATTTTCGGGGGTTTAACTTTAAATGCTTTTGGGTTTCAATGCAGGGGGAATTTAATATTAAAAAGACAATTTTTTTTTTTAATTTAAAATTTTTTTTTTAATGCAATTTTAATGAAATTTTCAAAGGGTTTCCCATTTAAAAATCCCATTACTGGTGCAATTAAATTTTTCTTAAATTAAAAAGACAATTTTTTTTTTTTTTAAAAATTAAAATTTTTTTAATGCAATTTAAAATGAAATTTTTCGGGGTTTTCCCTTAAATGCTTACGGGGGAATGCAGGCTGCATTAATTTTAAAAAAAGAAAATTTAAAAAATTTATTTTTAATCAATTTTTTTTTTAAAAATGCTTTTTAGGGATTACTCAAAATTTCATTACGGTGCAATGAGTTTTACTTAATATTAAAAAGC
>NW_028259108.1:0-7186 GCF_024713525.1 Acromyrmex echinatior | reverse complement strand
GGACGTAAAAAATAAATTGAAGCGCTTTCTTTCTCTTTCCTTTCTATATTTAACAAAATAAGATTCAACCAAATTTACCTACAATTACACAAGATGAAATCGTGGCTTTGCGAATTTTAAACTCACTCAAAAGAAAGGGTTTATAAATCTTTAATCTATGTTTCAAGTTAAAATTTTAAACTTTTATAAAGAAAACAAGTGGAAAATATTAATTTTTGAGTTGAAAACTCAGCCCCTTTCGCCCCCAATTTTTTGTATTAAATGGAAAGCAACATAATTAAGGGGCCAAATGAATATTTATTTTTGTATTTTTATACTTTTTAAATACACAATCGATTCTCTGATGGCTAAAAAATCAAATTGGCTTTGAATTTGGGCTATGGCCTAAAGTTGTTTTATCTAAGCTATAACAATCTGCAGTATTTTTTCCATATGTTTTTCACAAGAAAATCTATAAAATCAAAGTATGGCCTGTGCAGCTCGTACGTTTATTGACATAACAAGTTTAAACCCTAAAATAGTGGTGAACTTTGGTAAACTTTTAGAAATTTTCACAGAGCAGACTTTTTTTTTTTTTTTTATCGATTTTCGCGGGGGAAAAACTCAAATGAGTTTTTTTTCAAAAATCTTAAATTTCTTTGAATAAAAAAAGGTAAATTAAAAATCCCCATGAAAGTTGAATATACAGCAAGGAAAAAAAAATTAAATTTGAATCAAATCCCCATCAAAAAACCCCAATGAAATGAAAGACTGTTGATCAAAAAAAAATTGTTTGCCGGCGAAAATTATTTAGCGATGTTAAATTTTCATTGCTTCCAAAATTTGGGGAATGATGCAAAAATTTTTAATCAAAAGTTTGTAAACCAAAGAAAAAAAAAAGGGTAAAGACATTTAAAGTTTTGACATTCCTCGTAAAGTATAAAGGGGACAAAGTTTCTAAAAAAAGGAAATAAATAAAAAAATAAAGTTTTTAATTTTCTCAAAAGAAAATGTTGTTGTATAAAAAATAAAAAGTAATGAAAACTAGAATAAATAAAAGGTAAATTTTCTCTTTTACTTTTTAAAAGACCTTTATTTTATGCTTGAATTTGCACAGTTATAATAAATAAAAAGAGCGTTTGAAAAATTAATTTAAAATTAATTACTTTGCGAAAAACATTTCTTGATTATGCGAAATAAAAGCTAGGGAACAATGCTTTTTGTTTGTGGATTTAGATGGAGGGGCGTTGTTTTGTACCGGGTTGAGCATTAAATTGTTCTTTTTAAAATTTTTAATAAACAACAAAGAGAAACGACCCTTAAAGCGTTTGAGCGCCAAAGCGAAACAATGGATTAAATTTTGCCGTACGGGTGCGAACGCAGCCAATACGGGGGCAAGATTTTAAATTCCCTCAAGCTACTTTAGTTGTCGAATGGGCCCCCGATTAGCCCATTGAAATGCCCCAATCTATTAAATTTTATCTACAATCATTTAAAACAAAGATAAATGTGAATTTATAAATAATCGGCAAATTTTTTTAAGTGGTCTAAAAAAAAAAAATTAATTAAGGTTTTTAACTTTTTTTTTTTTTAAAATAATTTTATTAGTATAGGGGCGATATTATAAAAAAATTAGAAGGGGAAAAGAAGAAACTCGGACGTCAAGTAAATTAGCAATCAAATGAACGTTAACGATCGATTAAAAAAATTTGGGAAAAGTGTAAATTAGATTATGTAGATTTTAAAATCTTTAAGAAAGAATATTATTTGAAAAAGGGAAATTTTAAATTTTTTATTACACAGTGTGAACCACACACCAACCACACACACCCCAAAATATTAGTACTAAATTAAAAAATACATAGTTATTAAAGAATTTTTTTTTAGGCCCCTTAGAAATCTTAGAAAGAAATACGATATTAAATAAACGTAAAACCAATTTGATGGAGATTAAATAATTCTGATAACAACGAGGAAATTTCAAAAAGAATTAAAAGTGCCCCAAAAAAGGAAAGGTTAAGAAGTAATTTGAAATTTAATTGAAATCAAAATTTATTTAAATACAGGTTTACTTAAAATTTTGATAAAAAGGGACTCATTGGGGTATTTTAACCGATCCCCCAAAGTGAAAAATTTATTTCAGCCTATTATTGACAGCCAGGGGTATTTAATTTGTTACAAAAAGATAAAAGATTCACTGTGTAGATAGAAGGGGGAAGGCTTGAAGTTTGGGAGTTTAAAAATTTTAACGATTGAAATTTCACCAAGAAGAAAAAAAAATTTGGGGGCCTTTTTTTTGTTTGGGTTTAAAAATTTTCAATTTTTAATTTTCAATTTTTCACCCTCAAAGGGCAAGTTTGTTTTTTGGGCCCCTTCCCACGTGTTTTTTTTTGCTGGAAAAAATTTATTTTTGTTTTTAAAATTAAAAACATTATATCTGTTTTCCAAAAAATGTTTTAAGGGGATCCTAAAGTGTTTGGTATACTGAAAATTAAACAAAAAACCGTTTTATGTGTCATGAGGTGGGGGTCCTTTTTAAAAAATCTTCAAAAAATTTTGTTTGCCCAAATTAGAAGAAAGAAATTTTAAAAGGGCCCAAACAAAAGATTTTCGAAGCATTGTGTAAAAAGCAAAAAGGATCCCAATAGCCTTTGACACATCATTAAAAACCCTGGGTTTTATTTATTTATACACTGAAAAATTGCTCACGGCCAATTTAACGTACTTTGTTTTGGGTTGGGGATTTTTTTTGTCTTAAGCGCTTTTTTGTTACCCCGGGGTTTGGAAAATTTTGGTTTTCCTTTGTGCAAAAAATTTTAGTTTTCCATCAATTTTATTAATTTATCCCCCCAAGGGTTTTTTCTCACTACTTTTCTGAAAACGGGGAAGTTTGGAAAGGACGTTCCCTTAAGGGTATGGAAAAAGGAATCCCTTCTGCCCCAACCCCCGATTTGGCCCGGCCCGGTTTTTTAAAAGGGGTCAAAATTTTTGTAAAAATTCTTTTTTAAAAAAATTTGGGGCCCCCCCCAAATTTTCTTTTCAAAAAATTTTTGTGGGCAAAGGCATGTTTTGACAAGCTAAACCCAAATTTTTAAGAATTTTCCTTTATTTTTTCAAAAATTGGGTCTGTGAATCACAATTTTCCCCTAAATACAAAATGTTTTGCCCCCGGGGTTTTTATTGAAGCAAATTTTGTTAGGGAAAGGAAAGTTTTTAAAAAGGGGTATATTGGGAATTATGAAAGGAAAAAAACCCGAAAATTTAAAATTTTGTTTTTCACCCTTAAAATTAACCTCACGTACGTTTTAAAAGTCTATTTTAACCCGAAAAAAAGATTTTCGAATCAAAAAAGAAGAAAAAAGGTTTTTGTAAAAAAAAAAAAATATTTTATTTAAAATTAATTACAAAATTTTAGGATCCAAATTTTAAAATTGTAAAAAATTTAAATCGGGTACACATTTTCCAATTTGGTAGGGAATTTTGGGTTTAAAAACCCCAAAATTTTAGGAAAAGTGAAAAAAGATAAGGAGTTAGCTAAAAAATTGGGAGAGCGGGCGGGAAAAATTAAATTAAGCAGTTTTGAAAAAAAAACAATTCCTCGAGAAATTTGAAAAAAAAAAAATTTTATTTGTATCTTTTTATTAAGGGGGGAAATGGGGGTGGCAAATTAAGTTGAAAAATTGGCCCATTTTTTAAAAATTTATTTAAACTTCTTAATTTGCAAATAAACAAAATTTTAGTTTTCTTTGTGATTTTTTTAATTTTTTTTAAAAAGGGGTTACGTAAAAAATACTGTCATGAATTTTTTAAAAAAGGGAAAATATCAAAATTCTTAAAATAGTTTTAAGGATTAATTTTGTTTTATTTTTTAAATAGCAAAAGCCAAAATTAATTTTTAAAAATTTTTTTTTTAATTGAATTTTTTGGGATTTTTTGGAAATATTTTCATTAGTACTTTTAAAAAAAAAATTTTTTGGGGATAAAAAAAAATAAAAATTTTAAACTTTAACGTTAAAATTAAAAATTATCATGTAAAAAAAAAATTTTTTATTTTTTCTATTATATATTTGTTCAAAATTTGAAAAAAATATTTCCTACTTCTTTCTTTTTTAAAAAAATTTTTTTTTTTCTTAATTCTTATTTGCTCGGGGAATTTTCTAGAAATTTATAAACGTGTCAATAAAATTTAAAGACATTTTTTCCCTAAAAAAATTAAAACAATCGGGCTTTTTGTTAAAAAATTCCGAAAATTTAAAATAAAAAAAAAATTTAAATGGGGTTTTTTGATTATTGCGCCCACACGCAAAATATAATTAATAAAAATTTAAATTTTTTCTTTTTACTAAAAATATTTAATAATGTAAATAGTTTTGTTTTAGATTTGGAATTTGGGTTAAATTTTTTCCCCTGGTCTTATTTTCCCCTTTGGGTTAAATTTCCCTTAGTTTTTGATTCCCTTTTAATCCTTTTTTTTTGGGAATTTAGTTCCTTTTAAATTTATAAACCCCCCCAGGAAAAAACGTCAAAATTAAATTTTTAAAAAAAAACTTAATAAAATTTAAAAACTTTTAACAAAGTTTTGGAAAATTTAACTTTGGGACTTTAAGAAAAATTTTTAAAGGTTTTTTCATGTTAAATTTCATTTTTTTAAATTAAATAAAAAAGGTTTGGGGGTTTTTTTTACTTAAGAGGTCCGTTTTTATCCCTTTTTTCCTTTTTTTACAAAAAAAATTAAGGAATTGGGGAAAATATTAGCATGAAAGTTTTTTGAATTTTTGGAGTATTTTAAGGAAAAATGGGAGCGATTGAAAGAACCTTGTTTAAAAATTTAAAAACAAAACATATTTTTCGTTTAAAACAGGACAAAAGGGGCAGTAATCAAAAAAAAATAAAGATATTTTTCCCAAAAATATTTTAGCCTTAAATTTATTTAAGATTAATAAAAAATTTTGAAATAATTAAAAGAATAAAACATATTTATAATTGTTCAAAATTAATAGAAAAATCATTTTCGTACGCGGGTCTTTAAATTTGTCATATTTTAAAAGGGGAATTGTTTTTTCATCTTTTTAAAAGTTTCCCCAAAAGTATTTTCTTAATAGATATTTTGAAAAAACCCGTAGACTGAAAAATTTGGGGGGTTTAATTATAATTTTAAACCTAATTTTTTTGGTTTCGGTTTTAAAAACTTTTTAAAAAAATGTTAAAAAAATTATTTTAAATTTATTTGAAAATTTTCTCAGTTTCCATATTTTAAAGGGGGTTTTTTTTTTTATTATCCATTCGGTGCCATACACCCTAGCGGCTTTTTTTTTTCATTTTAAACGGCCCCTTTCGAGGGGAAAGCGTTTTGCAAATGTCGCGGGTCGGTCACACATCGGGGCTGGTTGCCGAAATTTGGGTTATTTCGGCGCAGGTTTATACGAGGGTCATTAGAGGTTTTTTGGTTTTTTTTTTTTTGTAGGGGTTTGTTTTTCCCCCCCTCGAAGAATTTAAAAGGGAAATCCTTGGGGCGAAAACGAGGGCCCGGGTGAACCCCCTTGTGATCCGCGTCCCCGTAAAACCCTTGGAAATTTTTTAAGAACGCTTAAATACGCTTCCCCGATTTTGGTTGGGGGGCACTGAAGAGTTTGGGATTCGCCGGGCAAGGCGCGGCGCCTCGACGGTCGTGGGGAACGACCCTGGGTACCGGTGTAGAGAAAATCGGGGGCCATCCCCCGTGGGAGTTGGGTTTTCGTTGCGCGCGAAAATCTATCGTTGCGTTGACGGGGGCAATTACAAACTCGAAGGATTTTTGAAACGCGAGGGCCTCTTGTGAGCCGCCATGAGACGCCATTAAAAGGGGTTTAAAACCCTGTCCCCAATTTCTGCCAAAGTTTTTCGTTCTCGCCTTTAGTTTTCGGGTTCCCCCTTTGACCTTTTTGGGCCCGGGGTACGCCTTCCCTTGGTTCTTGGGTTTGGAAAAGGGGGGTTTGTTTCGTTTTCGCGTCTTGATCGAGTCGATTATTTAATTGTTGGTTTTTATCAAAATAGGGTTTTTGCCTGTGTAATGTTACGTACGTGGCGCATTTATGGTGTACGCTGGGGTTATGTACGTTTGTTTCTATTGTATGTCGAAGCGAAATTTTTCTTTATTTGAGGGCTGTTAATATATAATTAATTTTTGAATCTTTTATTGAAATATTTAAAAATTTTTTAAAAGTAAAATTTTAAGGGAATTTTTTTATTTAAAAAATAAAATGTTTTTTTGGGGTATCGCAAATAGAATCCCATTTTTATAAGAATGAAAATAAAATTTTGCAGAGGGGGTTTTAATTTTAAATTTCGAAATGGGAAAAGGGTTTTTAAAGGGAATTAAATAAAAATTATTTTTTTTGAGAATGGATCTTTACTCAAAAAATTTTTTGGGAAAGGAAAATTAAAAAAAATTTTTAATTTTTATATTTTTTGAAATTATTTTTTTTTTTTTTTGTTTTTTTTTTGAGTTGACACAAAAATAAAATGTTAAAAAAATGGAAAAAAAGAAAACCAAAAAGATTTTAAATTTTTTAAAATTTTTTAAATATATTTTTTAAATTTTTTTTATTAAAATTTTTTTTTAATTTACCACGGATTTGGGAACAGATCACTCATTTAAAATTTTTAGATTTAAAATTGAAAGATTAAAAATTTTGGGGGCCCCAACAAAACGATAGGGGTTTTAAAATTTCTTTTTCTTCATTGGTCCCAAAATTTTAATCTTTTTTTTTTTCAATTTTCAAAGATAGTATTCCCACTTTTAAAAAAAAAAACTTTAGGAAATTTTTGAAAATAGTTTCATATTAAATTTTATTGAATAAAATAAAAACCTTCCTGAAAGCTCCCAAACCCCTTTGAGAAAACATTTTTATTACTAGCAAACATGAAGGATTTAGATTTTTACGGGGCGCATGGATAATTTCCTCAGTGGGTTTTAAAAACCCGGGGGTTTTAAATGCCCTTTTTTTTTTTCCAAAATTTTCAAAAAAGAAGATTTTTTCAGCAATCAATCGGGGGCATTTGTCAGAAAAATTTGAAAAATTTCATGGGCACTTTGTAAATTTTACATTTTTTTAAAGATTTCCAAGAAAGGCTTTTTTTTTTTGAAATTTGGGATGGAAAATATTTGTTTCCATATAAGTGCGAATGATTTTTTTTATATCGGGCTAAATTTTATTTTTGGGGGGAA
>NW_028259107.1:0-7358 GCF_024713525.1 Acromyrmex echinatior | reverse complement strand
TCACAGGAGAAAAGGTTTCCCCCCCCTTAGATCCAAAAAAGGGGTTCCCCCCCTGTCATAAATTTGGGGGCCCGAGCCGCGCCGAGCAAATCGTATTCCCGGGAAACATACAAACCGTGGGAAATTGGGGCCCCATCGCGGCAAAATTTTTTGGCCCGCAGGGGGGCGACGGTTAGGGGGGAAAGGGGGGGGCCCCAAACCAAAGGGTCCCTACCTGAGAAAAGGGAGATACGCTTCCCCATAGCTGCCGTGGCGTGGGGTGATGGGTAACAGGGGCCCGTCCCCCCCTTTATTTTAACGGGACGGGGAAAGGGGTAGGTGGAGGTGGTTCGAAAGGGCCCCTACCGTGGGCGGCAGTTTGACCCCCCACACCGGCCAGGGGGGTCTGCATTCCCCCCAGCTTAAAAATCGGACCCCGGGGAAACCGGGAGGGGCAGGGGGATCGGCGAGGCACGGACCACCCCCAAAAGGCCCCGGGGCCGGCGCCCCCACACCGCCAACAGGGGCTTACTCCCCTGTATAAAAAAGGGAGGCGTAGTGGAGGAAATGGGGCGCGAGGGTCCTTTGGGTTTCCGGGCCCGGGGGGGGGGGACAAGAGGGTGGGGATGGGCGCAGGGAGGGGGCCGGGTCCCTTGAAACCTAGGGTTTGGGGCCCGTACGAGGGATTTGCAGGCCCGACCAGAGGAGGTACCTCGCCTCTCCCTTTTTAAAAACCCGGGGTGCCGGGTAGGGGGGGACGGAAGCGCGGCTTGTTCGGGGGTGATGAGCGTGCTTTGGTGTTCGAAAATACGCCCCGCCGAGTACCGGTGACACACGGGCCAGCAGGGGTTTGTTTCCCCCCCAGCTTAAAAAATCGGATGCAGGAACAAAGGGGAGGGGAGGGGATCGTCGGGCTCTTCCCGGGAATCCGACGACACACACCGGGCCCGAGGGGGGCGCATTCCCCCCAGCTTTTAAAAAAACGGATGCAGGGAAAAGGGTAGGGGAGGTGGATCGTCGGGGGTCTTCCTTCGGGAAAACCGACGGGCAAAACCGGCAGCAGGGTCGCGTTCCCCCTAGGGCCCAAAACCAAAGGCCCCAGGGGAAAAGGGTAGAGGGGGCGGATAGGGGCAGAAACCCTGCTGATGCCCCTCGCCTCGAAAGGGGGTTGCCTTTTCGGATAATTGAAAGGGAGGGAAAAAGGGAAAAGGGGGCTGGGGGGTGGGAAGGGGCCCCCCCCCGAAGTACCCCCACGGCCCACAGGGGGGCCGCCCTTTTTCCCGTAAAAAACCCCGAAGTGCGGGGGGCGAAACGGAGGTGATCCCGGGGTTTTTGGCGGGAACACTTTCCCCAATCATGGGATTTTTCCGAAAAAGGGGGGGGGGGTTTATACCGTTGCCCTGGGTTTCCGGCCCCCCGGTTTCCCACCCGGGGAAAAACGGGGCTTTGTCCCTCCTTTTTGCCCGGATGGAGGGGTCGGTGGAGGCGGTTGGGCTTAACCCCCCTTGCCGCCCCCTGGGGGGACCGGGGAGCGGAGATGCCTTCCTGCCAAAAAAAGGGTCTGCCGTAAATGGGGGGTTTGGGCCCCCCTACGGGGTTTTATTTGGGGCCCCGCGCGCATGTGGTTATTATATAATTTTTCAATGGGGTTGCGCGCAAAAATATTAAAAACAATGGAGGGGCGCGGTACCAAGCCCCCCTTGACCAGTGAAAACCCGGGGGGGTGTGTAATTAAAATAAACGGGAGGGAACCCCTCTAGGCGAACATCGGAGGGGCCGGGAAGGATGGAGCATCTGCCCTTATTTTTTTTGGGCCCCCCCATGGGCTGAAACCTTGGGCGTGGTGAGGGGGCTCCCCCACGTGCGCTTGCGGCACGGGGGGGTTAAGGCCCCGTACGGACCCTCCCTAGGGGGGTTGGGTTAAAAAGGGGGTCCGGCCCCCCAAGGGGGTCTCCTTCCTGTGGGAGGGACTCCGGGGGGGCCGCCCTTTCGGGAGGGCCCCCCAGGGTGGGTGGGGTTGGCGGCCCGATTTAAAACGCCCGGGGCACGGCACCGTCAGGGGAGGTTTCTCCCGCCCGTGGGGGTTTGAGGGTTTCGCCCCCCCGCCCCCCCCGGGGTTTCCGTGGTTTCCCCCCCTCCCCCCCGGGGGGTTTGGGGGTTTCCCCCGGCCCCGGGGGTGGGGAAGGGTCGAGCGGGTGCTCCCGCACGGGGGTCCCCCCGTAGCTGGGTGCCCGGGCGGGCGGCCCCACCCAGAGGGGGGGGGGGGGGGGCCCCTGAGACCCGGCTCTTGCACAGGGGTCCCTCTCCCCGCCTGGGGGGTGCGGCCTAGTCCGTAGGGGGGGGACGGGGGCCGCGGGGGATTTGGTTCCGTCGGGGGGAACACCTTCTCCCGGGGGGGGGGTGGTTTCCCCGGGGCCCGCTGGACGTATTGGGGGTCGGGGCGCGCAAACTCCCCCCCCCCGGGCCCCGCTCGGAGTTTTCCGAGGCGGGGCCGGGGGGGGGGGTTTTGGTTTGTCCCGGTTTTCCCGGACGGCGCCCTTCCGAAGGGGGGACCCCGGGCGGCGCAATCACGCGGTCGCCACGGCGGAGGGCCCGGGAAGGGGGGCGCCGTTTCCCGGCCCCAAAAAGCCGGGGGGGGGCGCCCCGGGTGGCCACCCGCCGGTACCCCCGAGGTGGGAGGCGGGGGCCCCCCAAAACCCCGTGAGTACACTGCACCCGTGGCTAAGGGATAAGGGGCTGGAGGCCGTGCCCCGATTAAAACGGGGCCCCGGTCATATCCCCAGTCCCCGGGGGAACTGGGGGGCCCCCTCTCGGTTACCGGGGGAGGGGGGGGGTAACCTAGGGGGGAGCCGCTGCGGGGGTGGGAATAAACGCAAAGATTTTCCCAAAAAAAAGGGAAAAGGGGGGGAAACGCCCGTTAAGGGGCGAGGCGGAAACCGCTCAGTAGGAGCGAGGTTCGGAAAGTGCCCCCTGGCCCCCCCGTAGTAAGAGGGGTCGCGGCCCGAGGGGGGCTGCCCCGAGGGGTTCTTCGGGGCCGGTTCCAGGGCCTCGTTGAGCTCCCTGGGGGTAAAAAGCCTGAAAGCGAGGGGCGACTTCGGGGTTTCCCTAAAATAGATTCGGGGGGACCACAAAGCGTCCCGGGGAAAGCCCGGCTCAACCCGGGCACCCGGCCAATTCAGGGGCCGGGGGGCCAAGAAAGCCAAAAAAGGCCAAAGGGCCGGAGTCCGAAGGTCACCGGACATTTGGCCCGAGGTGAGCCGACCCACGTGGCCAGGGGGAAAGGGGGGGGGGCAGCCGAGCTCGCCCTTTTTTTGACTTCACCCGGTTGGCCGGTTGCCGGGGGAACCGGAGTTGGCAACGATCGCCAAATCGGTTGAGGGGTCAAAAAACCAAGGGGGACACGGAGGGATTTGTGGGAAATTTATGCCAAGTGTCCGCAGCCCTAACTCGGTTTTTCAGGGGAGCGACGGCAGCCTGGCCCCGAAGGGGCCCCAAAGGACGAGGCCCCGGGGCCGGGGGCCGGGCGGGGGAAAAAAGGGTAGTAAACAAGAGCGGGTCTCCCCGCCCCGGGCGCGCCGGAGCCGACAAAGACGAGGGAGGTCCCCCTCCCGGCATCCGGGAGGGACGGGCGCCCGTGGGGGTCGCCCATGGAGTGGGGGGGGTCCCAGAGCCCCCGGCCCCCCGGAGCCCCACAAATTGGGGGGAAAGAATCCCCGGAGGGGGAGGAGGCGACCGTGCTGAGGTACGGAGGAGGACCTGAGGTCACCAACTTCAGGCCCCTTCCAGGGGGGGCCAAACAAAAAACCCCCCTGGCCCCGACGGATGGGCGGCGCGCCCGGGCGGTGGGGGCCCCTTCAAAAAAAAGAGGGGGGAACGCCCGACGGGAGAGGGGGGACGCCGTCGGGAGGGGGCCTTTTGGGAGGCTCCCCCCGAAATTTGGGGGGTGGGGGTGGTCCCGGGATGGCCCGCCCGGGGCCACCCACAAGCGGGGGGGCCCAAACCCCCCGCCGGAGGGCGGCCGGCCCCTGCGGAGGGGAGGGCAGCCCCCGCAGAAGGGGAAAAGGCTGCGGAAAAGCGGGGGGGGCCCCCAAAACCCCCCCCCCCGGGCCGGGAAAGGGGGGCCCCCGCCGCCCGCCCGGGGCCCCCCAACAAAAAACGGGGGAGGAGGGCCGTGGGCGGCCCCAAAAGAGACGACCTGGGGGGGAAGTGCCCGAAGGGGCAAAAGGCCCCCCCCAAGGCGGCAAAAGGGCGGCCCGCCCCCGGCCGCACCCAAAAAAAACCCAAAAGCCCAAAGGCGCCCGCGGGCCCCGCTAAAAAAAAAAGGGGGAGCGGGGGGAAAGGGGGGGGAGCGAAGAAGGGGGGTTCGGGGGAAGCCTCAAGCCCCGGCAAAAACCCCCCTTCCAATTTTGGGGGCCCCCAGCTCGGCGGCCATCCGGACTTTTGGCCGACCCCCCCAGTCCCAAGGGGGGGGGGGGGCAGGCTAAATCCCCCTTGATTTGGGGTTTGAGGACCACGTCCCAGGGGGCCGTAAGGGGGGCCCCTTTTTTGGGAAAGTCCGGGGGGAGTGGCCGCCCAAACCCGACAATGGCTGAAAAGTGGGGCTGTCTCGCGGACAGGGATGAGTAAAAGCTCCCGCCCTGAAGACGCGAGGTGCGGGGCCCCGGGCTCGACATCGGCAACCCCCCCCAGGGTTGCCGAGGGGTTGGCCCCGGCCTGTGGCGGCTCCCCCGAATTCAGGGGGAGCCTAAAAAGGGCCCCAAAAGGGCTGGGACGGTGGGTGCGGGTTTCCCAGTGAGGGGGCAAAAAGCTCGGGCCGCCTCTAAAATTCGCGTGGGGTGGTCGGCTGTAAGGTGGGTTATGCCAGCCGGAAATTTCAAGTTTTGGGCTTGGAGGCTGGACAGTCCAGCAGAGTGTCCAAAACCGTGACAGGGCCGGGCTTTTGCTACAGGTGCGGGGGCTGGCCACGCGGCGCGTGATTTCCGCGGTAAAAAAAGGATTGCCCCCCGTGCCGTCGCTCGGCCCCCCCGGGGCAAAGTGGGGGCGAGGGGTGGCCGGGAGGAAAAAACAAAAGGGAAGGGGGGGGGAAAGCCCCGTGGCCCCACACGCCGTCGCGGGGCAGCCCCCCCCCGGCGGGGACGACCTTCGGAGGGGGAACGCGGCCGTCACGGTGGCCGGTCGAAAAAGGGCCCCTCGTGGGGGAGGCACCCCCGCGGCGGCCACAGTGGTGGCCCAGCCCAAGGGGCGGCGGGGCGAGGAAAGAGGGAATGAAAAAAAGTCCCCCGCCCCGCCCAAGGAACCCCAACCCCCCGGCGGGGACAAAGATGTTTATGCAGTGCCTCGCCGAGGGGGGGGGGGGGGTGGCCATCGCCGAGACCCCCACCGGTCCCCCAGGGTCCCCCCAATGGGCGGGGGGGTTTGGGAGGGGGCGATGGTCACCGGCACCGGGGCGACACCCGCCCAGATTCCGTATCCCGGGGGGGGAGGGGTTCACCTCGAGAGTGGGGGGCCCTCGACGGGCAGGGGTACTTCCCCCTCGTTTAAAGAGGAGGGAGTAGAAAACCCTGGAGTTTTGGGGGGCATCGAAGAGCTCCCCAACCGTTTGGGGGTGGGGACTTTAAAGCTAGCTTGGGTGGGGGTCCCCTCCACCGACCCAGGGGGACAGACCCGCGGGGCGGCGCGGCCCGGGTTTTCGGGAACGGGGGCCGTGCCCACCTTTCGTGGGGGCCCCCGGGGGGCCATAGCGCCCCACTTGGGCGACCCCCCTTCGGCCACAGGTACGGGGGGCAGGGGGGCCGCTCCGGAGAGAGTGGTATCAAACCTATCCCCATGGGCTGGGGTCCACCCCGCGGAGGTGTCGATAAGAGCCCCCACACGTAAAAACGTCGATGGGCCCACGAGTTGGACCCCCGGCGCCCTGGGTGGCCTCCTTTCCTCCACCCGGGCCCAACCAACGGGGCCCCACGGGGAGGAGGAGCCGAAGGGGTCGAGGGCGCTATGTCGCGCGCGTGCGACGCGTCGATGCCCCGTGGGGCCCGTGGCGAGGGGGGCACCTTTGGTGGTCCGAGGAGCCCCTCAGCTACACGGGCCCCCGTGGCTGCCCCCAGGGGTACCTCGCCCAGGGGCGGGGCAACCCACGCAGGGTTGGGAAATGGCCGCCGGGGCGCTCCGTGATGACGGGGGCCCCGAGGAGGGCCCTCGGGGGGGGAAGGCCGACGCCTGGCGCGACCCCGTCTCCCCCGGACAGGGACCGTGGGGGAGGCCTAAAAAATCGGCGAAACGATTTCGTCCGTGGCCCCCCCCCAATACGAGATTGGACGCCGGGTTTCCCAAGGGCTGGGGCCGCCCCCTTTTCCCCGCAGGGAAAGAAGCACCCCCCAGAGGGGCCGGGCACCCTCCGTGGACGGAGGGAATGAGCGTCACCGGGGAGGAAGGGGGGAAAGGCCTTGCCCGCCGAAGGGGAGGCCGCGGGCCCCCGGACCCCGGGGAAAGGGAGGGTTGGCTCGCCCGGCCCCCATAGGGCACCTCTGAGGAGTCTTTACGAGCTGCCTCAGAGACGGTATTCCCAGGTCGGGAAAAAAGGGCCAGGTTGCCTCCACGAAGGAGGGGGAACCCCCCGGAGAGTCCCCCGCTTATAGGCGATATGCTGCTGGGCGTGCGGGCAAAATTTTCTGGGGAGTCATCGCGCCCGATGTTCCCCACCCGGGAGGTCCCAACCTATCCCGCGGTCGATGGCTTTCCCGGGGGGGTTTCGCGGCGATGCCCCTGGCAAGTTCGGCCCCCCTTTGGAGCCTGACCGGGGGGGGGGAGGGTGGCGTTGGGGGTCCTGGACATCGCCAACGCCTTAAAGTTTCCCCCGGGGGCCCGGTAGTGGGGGGTTAGGAGGAACCCTCTTCCCCCCTATGGGGCCATATTTGGGACATTTCCCGGGGAAGGAATGGAGTTTCCGACAAAGGGGATCCGCGCGGGGGGAAAGTCGGGGGTTGCAGGGGGCCCTGTTGGGCCCCCCCCTTTGGGAAAGTGATAACCCGGGGCTCCGCGCGGCCCACCCCCCGGCTGCCCGTGTCGCTCGCGACGAACGTTTTGGGGCCGGGGGGGACGACTGGGAAAGAGGTCGGGGGCGGAAAGTGATGGGGGGGGGTCCCTAAGGAGTGGGTGAGGGGCCCCCCCCTAAGGGAAGCCCCTTTTTCCCCGGGAAGAGGGGGGGCCCCCTCGGAAAAATTGGGGGGACACGCGCATCCCCGGGAGGAAAATAAGTACCGGGTCACCGGGGCCCCCCGGGGGTTTGTCGAAATTTTGAAGCTAGCCCCGCGTTTGGGCCGCCGAGCAGTGTTTCCGCCTAAGCCCCAACCTCCCGGTCGAAGAGCCGGTTTTTTCCCGGG